>NC_041224.1:85429867-85471942 GCF_002837175.3 Physeter macrocephalus
TGTCTCTTCGGTAGCTCCGCGCCCGTTTCTGGAGCTCCTTTAAGCGGCGCGCTTAAACCCCTCTCCTCGCGCACCAGGAAGCAAACAGGGAAGAAAAGGTCTCTTGACTCTTAGGCAGCTCCAGACTTCAACCTGACTCCCTCCCGGCTAGCCGTGGCGCACTAACCCCTTCAGGCTGTTTTCACTCTGCCAACTCTAGACCTTTCCCTGGGATCCGACTGAAGCCCGAGGCTCAGCTCCCAGTCCCCGCCCGCCCCGGCGGGGTCAGCAGATAAGCCCCTCGGGCTGGTGAGTGCTGGTCGGCACCGATCCTCTGTGCGGGAATCTCTCCGCTTTGCCCTCTGCACCCCGCTGCTGCGCTCTCCTTCGCGGCTTCGGAGCTTCCCCCTCCGCCACCCGCAGTCTCCGCCCACGAAGGGGCTTCTAGTGTGTGGGAACCTTTCCTCCTTCACAGCTCCCTCCCACTTGTGCAGGTCCCGTCCCTATTCTTTGTCTCTGTTTATTCTTTTTTCTTTTGCCCTACCCAGGTACGTGGAGAGTTTCTTGCCTTTTGTGAGGTCTGAGGTCTTCTGCCAGCGTTCGGTGGGTGTTCTATAGGAGAAGTTCCACGTGTAGCCGTGAATAGACTATTGATGAAAATAATTCTGTAAATATGGAGCTTTGCTTTCCACCCTCTGCTCCACATTGTTACTTGAGAGCTACAACTTGCCTTTTTTTTTGAGATAGTCTATTTCTCACTCTCTTCTTTTCCTCACTTTCTTCCTCCAATCTATGTGTCATTTGCTTGCTTTCTTCACTTAGTACTGAAGGCTCTTTGGGATTTTTGAGTCTATGGGGAAAACCGTAGAAAAGTTCCCTTACAGGAGCACACAGAGAAAGGATCCCGAGGGCATCTGAGAGTCCTATGTATGTGCCCATGGAGATCCCTTCAGCCTTGTCACCAACAATTCTGCCCATTAAAAGTGAACCCAAGTTTGGGCAAGAATGTAGAGCAGTTCGGACTCTCCTAGGCGTCTGGTGGGAGTGCCACTTTGGAAGACATTTTTGAACTTTCTTTAAATTAAAAAAAACACACTTCTATGATTCAGTAATCCCATTCATAGATACTTACCCGAGAGAAATGAAAACACATGTGCACATGATTGCTCATAGCAGCTCTAGTCATAATTGCCCCAAACGAAAATCATCCAAATGTTTATCAACAGATGAATAGAAAAGCAAACTGAGGCATATCCATACAGTGGAGTACTATTCAACAATACAAAGGAAAAAATATGACACGTGCTGTAATATGGATGAATCTCAAAAATGTGCTTAGTGAAGGAATCCAGACACAAGAAGACTACATGCAGTGTGATTCTATTTTATGAAATTATTGAACAGGCAAAACTAATCTAAAGTGAAATAAAGTAAATTGATAGTTGTCTGGGGACAGTGGTGGGACTACTGACTGCAAACAAGTATGAGGGAACATTTTTAGGTGATGAAAATGTTCTATATTTTGATAGAAGTGGTGTTAATGTGGGTGTATACACTTGTGAAAAGGCATCAAACAGTTCCCTTCAAATAGGCGCATTTTATTGATTTAGAATAAAAACAGAACAAAATGAAAACAAAATGAACTCATGTTTAAAGTCTGTTCTCATCCACATCCTTCACCCGCCAAACCCTCTGTCCAAAAAGAACTCTTGCCTCCCTGAAACTCTACTGACCATTTACCCATTAGGAGAGCTTTAGAACACTTCATTAAGTTATTATAAAATAAACAAGCTCTGAATTCAAGATCTGGTTCTGCTAGCCTCTTCCTGTGATATCTCAGGGACGGCAACTAATGATAAAGACAATGAACATGATTAAAATGTATTGACTGCTTGCAATGCCTGGCATTTGTAGTGCTTTACCTCCTTGTATCAAGTTCTTAGCACAGTGCCTGGTGCATAAGAGGCACACCGTAAATATTTATTGAATAACAGGACAAACCTTATAACAATGTTATAAATATGTCATCATTTTATCATCATTTTATAGATAAGGAAACTGAAGTTAGAGAGGTTAAGTGACTTTTCCAAAATCTCTGAGTTAATTAATTGGCAAAGCCAGGTTTTTAGTCCAGGTCTCTGGCATTTGTTTTTCCATTAAGTTAGTTTGATTTAATACAGGGTATATTACCTCCCAGTTGGTTGCTCTTATGTAAAATTGTTATTACATCTTATATTTGGGTCATGTGCCTGTACTGATGATCAAACAATTTAAAATATGTGAACAATCTTTGTAAACTCTAAAGCTTTGTAGAAATACAAGAAATAAGCAATATGATTTAATGTAGAATTTGGCTTTCTTTTTATCTATCACAAGAAAAGCTAACATTTTTTGAGTGCTTACAAGGTACCACATGTTATTTTAAGTGCTGTAGAGCATGTTTAATCACTCAGTTCTCACCAAAACTCTATGGGGTAGATATACCATCACCATCATCATCATTATCATCATCTCCATTTTATAGATGAGAAAACTGAGGTTCACGCAGGGCTTCCCGGTCACAGAGGCAGTAAGTGGCAGAGCTAAGATATGAATCCAAATAGTCTGTATACAGTTATCTCATAATCATTACCTTGTACTCTCTCATCCATCCATCTGTCCATCCATCTCCAAAACAATGGTTCTCAGCATTTTTCCTCGAAACATATCTTACAATTAATGTTCATTCAGTGATATTCTCACATCATTGTCATTCATGTCAGTTCACCACATAGATCAACAGACTGCAAGTTATGCAGTTTTCTGTGAATCAGTTGAAAATTTCACTTTTTTCTTATTCAGGATGAAAACTGATGCTCTAGATTAAAGCAACCACAACAGCAAACAAATAAACAGTGGCAGGGCATAAATTCAGCATTAGTAATTCATGACATATTTATCTGGATAATGTCATCTTAAATTGAAAAAACACAAAGGGCTAACTCCTCCAAAAAGCTATCCTGCTTATTCCATCTATAATGTCTTTTTTTCCTGCTGTTGTAAATCTGTTGGCCAAGTCTGGCATGCGATGGCTGAATTTTGACCCTTCAGCTGAACGGTGAAAGGGCTTATGCCCAGCCATTCGTTAGCATTCTTTCCAAGGACTGTACAGTGCTGGGCACAGTAGGTGATGGTGATGGTGTCTTCCAGAGCAACTTACCAGTGTGGTGTTCAGAGGAGAAGCCCTCATAGGAGCTGAGTGGTTTATTCTTCAGTTTGCCATCCATGTCTGTAGGCTGGATCTCACATTTGGGGCAAGAGTCCTGGATAAAAATAAGTTCAGAGGAGGTCTGGTCAAAGCCACAGTTTGATTAAGATGTTTCAGGAAGCTGGATTTCCCTGGCCGTCCAGTGGTTAAGACTCCATGCTTCCAATGCAGGGGCCGTGGGTTCGATCCCTGATTGGGGAACTAAGATCCCACATGCTGCGTGGTTGGCCAAAAAAAAAAAAAGATGTTTTAGGGAGAGAACTGTGATAAACCATGCGTCTAGAGCAAATAAAATTTAATCTGTTTCATGACTGTTTAGATGCTTCAGTTTAAGAAAGGAATTGTCGCATTATTAAATGGATGTCAGTTTTACCTGATTGGTTTTATATAACTGAGCCTATCTAAAATGCTTTAACTTTCAGTCTTTATAACCTTTGCTATTGTGTTGACTGAGGTGGTACGGGCAACATTTGAACATCTCAAAATTAAATATATATACAAAGAGAGAGAGAGCACACACTATATTTTGTCTAGTTAATAAACTAAATGGACAAAATCCGTTTCATCAGGGAGCCAAGCCAAAATTACTTTTTTTCTTTTCTGGAAAGCTGTGTAACGGGACAGAATGAAATATCTCTCTATAGCTCCATCTCTATTATTTATTGTTAGTTAAATAAATACATTTTTGTTAATTTTTTCCATTATAAAATTAACTTTTTCCTTATAGGCAAAAAACCAGAATAATCATTTTATCTATTAGATATGCAAGAAACTTTGATCTTTTGTGGGTGTGCACAGAGAGCTTCTTATTTGTAATGGGGCTATAGTTGACACACTAGGTTTTTGATTCTATCAGGTGAAGAGGAGGGTTACTCAACAGGTTTGTGGCAGTCTCCTTACTTACGATCCTTCTGGGAACAATTCCAACACCTGAAATCTTTACTTTCTGAAGAGGACAGGACACCCAGGGCATACTCAACAGAAAAGGGATCATTATAAAGATTTGTCTTAACTCATTCAGGAAAATTCTAGAATCAGGAATGTATGATTATGGTATCATGTCTAGGGGAAATTATCTCTACTATGCTTCAAACTTCAAATCTTATATAAAGACGTAAAACCAGTTTTGAAACCAACCAAGATTAGAAGCCTTCTGGGGACCACCTGCAGGATATGTCTGCCTGGTAGTCATATTGTGCAGGATTATGCAGGTTTTTTGGCTTAAAGGGTGTCAAAGGATTATATAAGTCATCCTCTTTCATCAAGTTCAAAATAAAAGTTTATTTTCTGCCAGTAGAGTAGAAAAAAGGATAATGTTAGAAACACATATTATGATCATCAGTTCTCCTAATTCCTCTGAGATTTTCTGGGTCTGGGATGAGTGGGGAATCCCAGATTTGTCCACGTAGGGTTCTTGGTCTCTTTCAGCTTTCAGTGCCTTCAATCACATGAGTAGTCTGGTGTAAAGGGAACACCAATGGAATAGAAGTGGAAAGAATGAGAGATAAATAATAGAAAAAATAGTCCTGCTTTTCTTGATGGAAAGCAAATCGACTGCCCCCTTATATTACCACTTTAAAAAATGAGTTAAAAAAAATGAGTTAAATCAACCCAATAACAAGGCTCAGCAGCCTGGCTGAAATGAAGTCAACTGGTACGACTAGAGACCAATCTGAAGAAACATGAAGATCAAGCCGGTTTTCCCCAACACTTAGAGGATGGGTTTCTTTAAAAACATTAAAACTTTAAGAAGTAGATGACAAAATAAAAATAATTATAGTTACCTTTAGTACATGAAATACAATGTCATAATTAGTATACTATGTCCTATATAATATTCCGTATTATGCTGTATGGTAGTAAGTTCCATTTATGTGCCAGGCATTGAACTATTCATTTTGTATCAGTTTTCTATTTCTTCCAGTAATTGTATGTGAGCCATAGTCTCATTGTCCCTTTTAAGAAATGAGAACGTTGAAGCAGAGAGAGGTTAAGAGCTCATCCTAGGGCACACCAGCACTAAGTTCCTGTTGCAGGTTGATTATCCTGGCTTGCAGACCATGGGGAGAATTTTTAGGTTTATAGTAGGCTATCATATGTATTTTGGCATTATAAGGAAAATGAGGTTGGTAAGAAAATAGATGGAAAATTGCAGTTGCTTTGTGGTAGAGGCAAATAGACATCTCAAAGTCCCATCGAGCACTGCTTAGTTAAAACCTTTGTGAATTAATTATGTTACAGAATTAGTTAATCATGAACTTATAACTGTTTTTTGTTTTGTCTTAAAAGCTTAGTAAAGTCTCATACATATCCCTAAGTGAACTATTACTTCTCAGTATGCTTGCTCATAAATTATAGTTTGACTCCAAAAAAGTGGAACTTTCTACTTCTTTCTGAGTTGTATTCATTTATTTTGGTACATAGCTTTGCCTTCTTAGCCTACATATATACAATAATCACGTGAGTATAATAGGCACCCTGTAAAAGCACCCACCTCGAGGAGCTGTTCTCAAGAAGATCAGACCTATTATTACTATTTTCACTGAAGGTTCACATTTTTTGGAGCTTGCTGCCAATTCGGTAAGATGAATAGTAATTGCATTTCTTCTCTTCTTCTGATTTTCCTCTGGTCTCATTTCATTTTGACCAGGGAGCATGCACTCAAATACATGAAGGAAACAGAAGCTACAGTTGGTGCAAGTGTTCATTTGTCCCCAAGATCTACTCTCCGTAGTCTTAGTTTGCCTGAAAGTATGTAGCAATGGAATCTTCATTCACTATGCTTATATCAAACCTTGAAAGTAAATTTCTCAATTCTCATTCTTATACTTAATTGGGGTGAGAAGAAAGACAGATGTGGGGATATAAATTTGAGATCCTATGAAATTTTGCCCCAATTTAAGCCTTGATGTTATTATATAATTTTGGTCTTCTTCCTTAGGAAGCAACCCTTATATTGGAATCAGCTTACATAGCTACATTGCCTAGTGACTTGCTACATGCTTGAAACCCCAGAGGATTTCAAAATGAGGAAAGAATTTAGAATCAAGGCTTGAGCATAAATTGATGACAAAAGATTCCTGCTTCTGCGGAAGGTAGAGGAAAGAACTCAAAAGGTGGACTACTTTTGTGTCAAGGTCAGGCCAGAGTGACTCAGAGATAGTGAGTATTTACTGGACACTCAGTTCAACTTGGTCTCCTTGTCTTGGGTATCAGTTGCAGCTGCTTAGACATAAGTGGACAAATTGTGCATTAAAAACCATAAATGGGTGCTTTTGAACATAGAGCTTCCCAGGTATCTCCCTTGGAGACTGGGATTCAGAGGGTCTGAGATGTTATTTGGGAATTAACATGTTTAACAAATATCCTAGCAGATCCTTACTATTAGAGAAGTTTGAGATAATCTGCTGAGGGAAGGAAGATGTAGGCCAGCAGAATTAATTGTACTACCCTACAACTTTTCCTTGGCACTTCCCCCAGATTTCCTGGGTCTTCACTGCTAGTTCTGCATCACTGACTTTAGCTCAGCTCTGCCTTCATGGGGCTCCCAGCATCTTCTCGGGCTCTCGTCTGCCCACTATCCTGCCTCTTCTGTCACAGCCATTTGCTATTTCTACTACTAACCCTAAATTTTATCTCTGTCATTGTGACCCTGTGAGAGATTTGGTGGTTTAGTGCCCAAAAAAATCATTTCCAGCCCAAGAGGTTAAAGGATGATATGATCTTATTTTCTTGTTTGTTTGTTTTTGGATTAGTGTGCTAGGTAAATGTATTCTAGGTCAGAGGACCTCAGCCTGAAATGGGGTTCCCTGGAGAGCTTTATAGTTCATACCCCTGCCCTTTTTAAGGCCCCAGGTACCTTTAATGTGTCTCCAGAGTAGAAACACACTGCTCTAGGAAGACTTGCGACCCTTGCACTGGCCCACAGAGGAGTGGAAATGGGTTTTTAACGAACTTCGCTTTAACAATAGAAGCTTCTAAAGGAATCAACCAAAGTAGCATCTTGCTCACCCAAACTGTCTTTTCTAGGAGAGAAGAATTTTCAGTGAACCCTGTTTATGGCTAGCCACACTCATCCCCAAGCCCCATCTGAGAAGAACTTGTTACAATATCCAGTATTTATATAGTACTTGTCTCCCTGGAGCACACATGTCAGGCAGATATGTTTTAAGATTTCATTAATCCTCACAGATTTTTAATTTAGGATTTCACAGGAGTATCACACCAATATATAAATGTTGAAAACACTATTTAAAATATATATAAGTGCCATATGATTTTTTAATTTAATATTTACGTCCCATAACCATTCATGCATACATGTGTGTCTATATGTGTATATAAAGGTAAAATATATGGGGCATATATTAAACACAATCCCTCCCCCACAGTGTACTTAATATTTACTAACATTGTTTTCAAAGCCTTCTTTTAATCTTTAGTGCCCCAGTTTTTCTTTCCCTTCCCTTTTTTTTTTTTTTTTTTCGGACACGCAGGCTCAGCGGCCATGGCTCACGGGCCCAGCCGCTCCGCGGCATGTGGGATCCTCCCAGACCGGGCCGCGAACCCGGTTCCCCTGCATCGGCAGGCGGATGCGCAACCACTGCGCCACCAGGGAAGCCCCTTCCCTTCCCTTTGCAGGAGTTTTCATCTCTCTTTATTACTGAAATTCCCATGGCTGCACTTCCGGGTAGCTCACTCACTGTGAAGGATTATTTCTCATGCACTCCTAGGGGCAAAGTTGTTTCATAGTGATCAAACGATTGCAGCATCCACTGCTTGAAATCTCCCATCCAGTCCCTCCCTGCCTCACTCAGTCCATACACAGTCTTTCCCGTCTGGGATTCCTTTTTTTTAGTCAGTTGCCTGCAAAGTCTGAGTTGCTCCATCAGTTGAGAAATAGATATCGGTAGCCCTCATTGCCAGCATCTATTTCAAAAGGCAGTGCCACATAGGAGTTGAGAATATACAATGAAGGGTCAGACAGATCTGGGTTCAGCTTCTACCATTTTCTAACTATATGACCATTCTGAGACTTTTGTTGGGTGGTTGTGAGGATGAGTTGAGATAATCATGCATTGTGTGGAGTGCAGTGTGTCCGGTGCATGATAGGTGATCAATAAATGGTGACATTCTTATTATCATCATTGATTCTGCCAAGCCTTCAAGTTTCAGCTCAAGCTTTTCCTCTTTCTTAAGATCTTTTCTGACTCCTGTAGGGAGACTTCATGACTTGTTTCCCTATCGTATCATTTCCACTTGTTTATACCACATTTATGAACATTCCTTGATATTGTTTTGTTTTGTTTTGTTTTTTTGCTAGGATTTCTCTACCCACCCCCCACCCCTAGACTATAAACTCTTGAGGGTAAAGATGTGACTTAAATCACTGTATCCCTACTGCCAGACACAAGTATGTCATGAGAGTATGGGGACAGGCAGGGAACTTGCTACCTACAAACACTGATAAAAACTGCTTTTGAATTTCTTCACTGGCTGTGTGGGAAGAAAGCATTAGACACAGCATTCAGGGCCTTAGCCACCTTTTTCTAACATTTTCTAACATTCTAACATTTTCTAAAGGTCTTAAATTGGACCTTTACACAAGCCTTGCTAGGTCTGGCTTTTAGAATGGAAATCTAGAAACTCTGTTCATTGCAAAAATTTTGGCATTCTGAAGCTCAAATTGCTGAGTTCATCTAGAGAATAAGGAACATAGTTAAGCGGACGGTGTAGTTTCTCAGATTCACTGCCAGAATCTGCACTCCAGGCAGCTAGCCTCCCTGCTTTGGTTCAGGTTAATTTCAGGGGCAGGTCACTTTCCACAGAGGGGCTTGAAAACATCTATATGGACATCACTGCGGGTTTGCTTGTTTTTTCTCCACTAAGGAGAGAATCATTTCATGTGTCTGGTAAAAAGTCTTAAACCATCTCATTATCAGCCTTTGCAGGCCCTTTAGTAGTACAGCTTCCATTCTGATGGAAGCTTCCATTCTGAATTGGGCTGAAACTCTTACTAATAAGACTCCTGTACTTACTTCTTCTAAATTGCATGTTCATGTTTATGGCTGTTCCCTTCATCACCAAGGAATGATGAGCAGGGTTTGCAAATTCCTTAGCTAATAATTCAGTGATCATGGTTATTAAAAGAGTGTTGTGTTCAATAGATGTGAGAAGGGCATGGGGGAATTAGGAAAGATGAATTATCAGTCTTGAGACTGCATGAGAACAGAATTTTTGGTCTCCCCTCCTTGAATCTAATTTGCCTAAATGAAGCGGGGAAGGCAGAGTGGATCGTGATTGATATTTTTAAATCATGTTTCCAATCCTTGATGAGGACAGAAGGGTTACAGTGCTGGTGGCTTCTCTGTGTAAACTTTGCCGTCTTCAGGGCATCCCACTGCTTCTATTTTAAAGAGTGGAACACGGAGGAAAACTGGGGACCATTTTAAGGGTGATATATAGTGTTGAATGGAGACCCACCAAAAGAGATACGTGTGTGTCTTAACCTTAAGAGCCCACGATTGTTTGGAAAGAGGGTCTTTGTAGATATAATTAAGGATCTGGAGATGAGATCGTATTGGATTATGATGTCAAGGAATGCCAGGAGTCACCAGAAGCTGGAAGAGGCAAGGACGGATTCTCCCCCAGAACCTCGAGAAGGAACACAGCTCTGCCCAACTTGATTTTGACATTGTGGCCTCCAGAACTGCAAGAGAATAAATTTATATTGTTTTAAGTAACCAAGTTTGTGGTAATTTTTTATGGCAGCCACAGAAGATGAATACAGGTGACTAGGATTTATATCAGGGAGGCAGATTTAAAAGACTGGTCAAGGTGTAAGTTCTCTTACTACTTATTAGGTTGTATGGCATTGGGCAAAGATATTCTCTGATATCTGATTGGTTGGTTCACTGATACATTCATTTATTCATTCATCATGTACTCAGTAATCTATTCAATAAATACATACTGACTTCCTCCTGTGCTCTAGCCACTGTGGTAGACATTGTGGTGAGTGGAGGTGTTTCCTAACATTAAAAAATGCTACATCTAATGAAAAGAAATCAGCTATTACAGTATGTGTTTGTGAAATTTTATTTATCTGATTATACATATTCTAATGGGAGAAAATGCTAATTGGAGAACATTTAGAAAATGTAGATGGGCAAAAATAAAAGTAACCCATTATCCCAACACCAAGGGATTAATCACAGTTAACATTTTAATAGATTTACTTCCACCCATTTTATAAATAGTTGTACTTTTATGAAAATTTGAATAGTGTACCTACTTTAACACTACATCAAGTATTTCACCATGATATGAAATATTACTTTAAAATATCATTGTAATGACTTTACAAAGTCCTTTGTATTGTCCCCTGATAGGGTAGCATTTAGGTTTCACCTGAATTTTTTATATGCACAAAGATAGATTTGTGCCCTGGGAGTTAGCTCTAGGACCCCAGAAAAGGGACCCTTGACCCAGCTTGAAAGACATCAAGGAAGGGCTGAATGTGATGGGCATAGTGAAGCCACCTCACAGGGCCATTCTAAGGATCCAGGCAAAGCCTTCTTGTTTGGTGCTTAGTGCTTAGGTGAATTTCTGTCTCTCTTTCCCTTAGCTTTGATTTTCAGTAAATAAAAATTAAGTAAAATAGAAAACCTGAGTGCCTATAGTTTCACTTCTGTGGGATAACCACTGTTAATATTTTGGTGAATAAACTTTCATTATTTTGTATGTGTATGTAATACACATACGCATATATATTTACATATATGTTTCCACATATATAAAAAGTATGGAAGTGAATATATACATATAATATTGTATATTGTAATATTGCAATATAATATATATATTAGCTTCCCTGCATTTTTTTTTTTAGAAAAAAGATTATGTAGTACACACTTTGTGTTACTCTGTTTCTTTTCCTCATGCCAAAACTATTCCTCTGAGACATCATTTTTAATAACCCAATTGTAAATATTTTGTTCCAAAGATGGAAAATAATTTATTTGACCACTATGCTGTCACTGGAATTTCAGTTAGTTCCACGAATGCTATTGTTGTCAATCTTTACCATACCATTAATTATTACCTAAGGATTAATTCCCATACGGGAACTGCCCTGTCAAGCATCTTACCATTTTTCTTGCTTGTACTAAGTTGTGGCAAATTGCTCTTGGAGAAGTGTCCCAACTTGTACTTTTACTTGAAGTGTGCGAGGGTGCCCATGTCCTGAGTCTGTTCTGAATGTCATGAGGAAGGTCGTGTGTTGCCAACATTCAAAGTTGTTTTCCTCTTTGAGTGCTTATGTCAGAGTTCAGGTTGGTGGTCATCTTTATCAGGCTAATGGACATTTATAAAGAAAAATCTCATTAAAAGAACTTGTGGCAGAAATGATTCCATGAAATTCTGTTAAACAAACATCCATTAAGCATCCATTATGAGCATGAGACTTTTGTTGTGTCTGGTACTATGCAAAGATGAATGAGATATGATTCATTTAAAAAGCACATAGAGGGGTAGAACTTACACATACTTGTAAATGAATACACAGACATATGACAAGAAAGAAGGTGATACATACACTCATATGGATGCAAGCAAAAGGGAAGATGGAAGTCAAGTTTTCTTGGACGATATGACATGGAAGTGAGCCACCAAGGAAGGCAGGATTTTAAAAGATGGAGATTAGAAGGGCATAAGAACAGCAGGAGCAAAGGTCATAAAAGGCTAGGAATATTTAAGTAATGGTCAGCAATCTAGTTGAAGCCTAGAAAGAATGTGAAGGACTTTGACCAACATTGAAACCAACTTTGAAACTTATTGTAATGGCAAAAGTACTCTCTGGGTATTCCTGCTTTTTTTTTTTTTTTTTTTTTTCTGTCATTAAGTGCTGGAGACTGTTTTCAATGGGTAGGATTTATCAGTCCAAAGTCCATATTATGAGAGATGAAGAGGAAGAAAAAAGAGTATAATATTTTTTGGTGAAATGGAACTTGAACATTACAGCTGAAGGACAGAGGAAGAAAGAAAAAGCCATTCTCCTATCTTGGTCCTTTGACACATTTAGAGAACTTCTTGATGGTTTTGTGACAATAACAATAACCATCATTTATCAAGGACTTATTATGTGCTAGATGCATTTTGAGCCATTGATTGACTCTCCATAACAATCCAGGTACGTATTTTAAGCCACATTTATGGATAAGGAAGCCAAAGTCTAGTAAGATCATGTGCCTTGCCCAGGATCACACAGTCTGTAAATTATAGCACTGGGAATAAAACTTACATTGTTTTTTTCCAGATCTCATGCTCTTACTACTGCCCTCTTCTGAATATGTAGACGTCCACGTGCAGGACTTTCTTGGTTCTCTTATTAAGTCATATCTCTGCACCCTACGGCATAGAGAACTTGTGTTATCATATGCCATGAATGTCCAGCAGATTACCTGTTTTCATATTATAATATTTTCTGCAGATTCTGCCAAACCATCATCTTAGAACTACAAATCTTATGATACATCCTGATAAACCCATCTTAGTTGAAAATATAGTTTAGTAGAAAGTGCACTTAATACCCCTCAGCTACTTGACATCATAGCTTAGCCTAACCTACCTTGAAAGTGCTCAGAACACTGACATTAGCCCACAGGTGGGCAAAATCCTCTAACACAAAGACTATTTTGTAATAAAATGTTGAATATCTCATGTAATTTATTGAATACTATACTGAAAAACAACATAGTTGTATGGGTACAGCATGGTTGTAAGTGTATCAGTTTTTACCCTCGTGATTGCCTGGCTGACCAGGAGCTGTGGCTCATTGTCACTGCCCAGCCTCAAGAGAGAGTACTGTACTGCATATCTCTAGTTAAGGAAAATATCACAATCTGAAATGTGAAATACCCTTTCTGTTGAATGTGTAGTGCTTTCACACCACCATAAAGCCAAAGAATCATAAGATGAACATTGTTAAGTTGGGAACCGTCTGCAGATTGAAATTCAGTGGTCATCTGGTTCACTGTCCACTTTACTGAAATCCCCATTTGGCATCTCAGATAGATATTTTCTGCTTTAAAACTTTACTGCATTACACTGGAATGACTCATTTAATATAGTTGAGAAGTGGAATGAAGGAAAGTTACATTTACTTCTAGAGAGGTTAAACACTGAATAGAAAAAGTACGGTTAGATGCTGCTAGAGATACGTCCAAGAGTCTGCAGTGTTGATTTCAGCCTTACCCACCTTTCACAGTGTAGGAACTCCTGTGCTAACAAGAAAGAAGAGATGTATTCCTGACCCGTAACTGTGATGAGTTAACCTACTTTGGTAATATATTTATAATCCTTTTGAGCTCCTTGGAGGAGAGATGCAATATGAATATAAAATAATAACAGAGTTAACCTTCAAGCACTTCCTGAATGCCCAGGTGTGGTTTGAAGCTTAATGAATTTGTGTTAGTAAAAATATTCTGAGATCCCAGTTGAAGGGAGCTAGAGAACACAAGTGGTTATTAATTATTATTATTATCAACTCCTTCCCAGAGTTATGGAGATTGATGGTCTCTGCTATGTTTTATCCCCGGGAGTGTAGCTGCAGGTATCAGTCCAGGAAACAATAAATGTCTAATCCCTTAGAAGGATTAACTCTACATTGCATTAAAAAAAATAATGATTCCCCATAATCTATTCTGAATGAACTGCTTCTTCCCCCTCCTATTTCATCTGGTGACTCTTGGTATTTATAATGGAAACAGACTACACTAAAATCCAGGCTGGACCCTTTGTGTTTTATATTGGGTAACAGTGCAAATAAACTTCATGGATTTTTATTACCTCTGTAATATGAGAAGAAAAAAAAGGGGAAAAGAGTTTTGTTTTATCTATGGCATATTTTTCGACCCTTGTGTCATGTGGGCCAGTTCTTGTGACCCAGGACATCTGCACTAGGTCTAATAACAGTCCACCTTGACCAGAGTTTTTTTTAATCAATCATCTTATTTGAAATAGTCTTAACCGTTCCACAGAGCTTCAGCAGCCAAGCCAAAATTTGTTTCCTGTTTCACGCTTGCCCCAAGGAGGCACGGGGAAAAGTTGGTGGCTGAGTAATTCTGCCTTAATCACTGTCTATTGTCACTGACTGAGAAACACAATGGAAAGATTTGGGCAGATGAATGGTTCAAGTGCCTCTCACAAGTGATTACAGAAAAGTTTCACTGGTTTTCCAGATACAAACATGTCTCTGTGAAAATAAACAAACTTCTGCATCCCTACAATTATTGCTTACCAATGCAGATGCAGCTTCAGTGAATCCCAGCTCATCTTGAATGCTGTGATGATGTCTCCAAATGAAGCTTCTTGCTATCTTAGCCAGAGAGGGAGCAGTTGGGATTCAGCTAAACAATCTCGTGAAAATGTCCTCCTTGTTTTCCAGTGGAAATTTGAAGGACATTTCCAATCAGGTTAACGAGGACCTGCTGATTCAGTGCTGAAATGGGTTTGTTTACATCTTTCCACTCATCTATCCATGAAGAGCCATTCTCCTTTATCTGCCAGCCAATCGCAGCCTACCAGTGTAACATCTGGCTTGAACAGCTGCCAAGAGAGGAGACACACTTTCTGTCCCTTCCAGCAAGTAGCAAGTGTAACTGAGAACCTGTAATTGCAAGAGTGCACAGAATTTGGGCAGAAGTCGTGAGATGAGGTGAGAGAGGAGATGGAGGGTGCAGAACCAGCCCCTGTGTAACTTCCAAGGGAGTCCCAGGTGGAAAGAACCACAGAGGAGAGTAATGATTCATTTTCATCTGTACAGAAGTTCTTGTTAACATGTATCCGATGATGCCCATGCCACTTTTTGATTAGGCAAAAGTAAGGAAACAATATTTTCCCAAATTGAACATGCAAGGGATCATTTATGAATCTGGGAGGCATTGTTTTGATTCTATGACTAAGTCTCCCCCGAGCCCAAATTTATTCTTAAGGAGGCATGGGCAAGTTAAGATAGAAACTGGTTAGCTTCTGCATTTCCCAGCAAGATCACTCCCCACGGCACACTGATATGCTATTGCCTGAGTAGGAGATGCATTGAAAGGACAGCCTGTTATCAATTTACTCCATATCTTGTCAAAAACTTCCAAAACTTTTCTCCCCTCTTTTAGGGTCTGTTTCCTCCAGACTCTATGACTGTGGTACTCAATCAAAATGTATGCTATAACGTTGCTCTGAGAACATTTTCAAAGCTTTCCATGAGACCAGATAAGAATCACTGGAGGTAACTGAAAAAGTTTGAAAAGTTTCCTAGATTGTTCTAATCTGCCTTCCTTTCTCCACACCCTCACACCTTCCTTAGAACCACTGTGTTCATGAGTTTCCACCTGCTTATGGCTTGTAAAACTCTTGGGCAACTAACTCAGAACCTCAGGGATGTTCTGAGAGCTCCTGGCAAAGAGCAGAGCAGAGCACAGGTGAGGCCACGTGCAGAGTAACAGGCAAAGTGAACTGTGCCAAGTACTACAGTCAAAGCATACTGAGAGAGGTGTTAGCTAATATATTGATGATCCTGCCAAACTCTTGGCTGGGCCTGATGACAACGTGCAGAGGACAAGGACAAGAAAATAATATTATTCTAGAAAACTGAGATTTCAGTTTAGCATTTCATGATACATTGTTTTTAATGTGGTGTTTAGGTGCAGGTATCCAACAAATGTTTACTAAATGCCAGGGACTTTGCTATGAATTGAGGATATAACGGTGGAAAAAGCAGACATAGTCTTCATCCAAATAAAATGTGTTCTGAGGTTAATAGCAATGATTTCTGATGGAGAATAACTTCTCTCCCAGGAGGGGATATGTGAACCGACATGTGGAGGATGAGAAAGCAGGGCAGGCATGTGCGGTCCCATTTCATAGAATAGCATGTTCAAAGGCCCTGAGGTGGGAAGAGAATGCAGCATGTTTGAAGAACTAAAGAAGACAAGAGTGGTCTTCAAGCAGCAGGTGTCTTAGGTTGGGTTCCCTGAGAAGCGGACTGTGGGACAGCGCTTTGTGGGCAGGAAGTTTACTGGTGAATGTCCTCAGAATCAACACCTGTGGGGGAGTAAAGACAATAGAAATGGACAAAGGGAGGAGTGGAATGAACTCTGAGGCACTAGCAACAGAGACCTCAGCTAGTCCCTTAGATTGTTCTGCAGCTGAGATACTCTTCAGAGCCCCAAGACTAGTGGGGCGAACCTTTATACTCCTGCATGGACAGATCTTGTAAGTTGCTCCCAAAAAAGAGAAACGTCCTTGGATAGGGTTGATGTTTTGGGTAGAAAATAATTCCCAGAGAAGAACTCATCTAAGAGCTGTCAGCCACCAAGACTCCCATCATCTGGGGGCATGACAGCCTCAGTGCTGAAAAGGGGATCTGGGTGAAGTACCACAGTACACACTACAGCAGGCGGAAGGGAAAAGGGCATGATCGGAGGTTGGAGTGGGAGGCAAGGGCTGCCATGCAGTAGCTTATGGGTCATGGGAAGGAGTTTGGGTTTTATTTTAAGGGCAGTGGAAAGACATTAGACGTGGTTTAAGCAGGGTTTTAATGACTCAATGTGGCTTTTCAGTGTGTTCTCCTTTGATATTTACACGCGACAGATAACATAAGAAAAAGGGGATAGCACTATGTCGCCATTTATAGAATAGAATATTAGAATTTATAAGCTTGGTTATATTTGCCAAGTTTACATAGTTAATAAGTGAGAAAGAAGGGCTCAGGTCCACGTCTGTTTGGGTCTAAGATTTAAAATCTTTCCACCACACCATGCTGAAGATTTAAACTTTGTTATAACAGAAACTATGGAGCATCTGTCATTTTTGTCCACTGTGTGCATGTGTGTCTGTTTAATGATGAACAGACTCTAGGAAATTGCACCTTTAATATGGAAGCACTAAAAAAGGCTATCTTTTCTGGTGACAAATTAAAAAGAACACAGGACAGAATTTGAGGGAAGAAAGTGATGCCGTGCTTAAACCGTGGAAACCCTTCCCTCATCCGAATTCTAAGATCTGTCTGTATTGTTTGATTTCCTTTAGTAGTTTTGAAGTTTGGATAGGCTTTTGGTTGGGGTTGGTGAAGGGTTTTAGGAGAAAGGATATTTTAGCCACTAAGGAAGAAGGCTAGGCAATAGCAAGGTAGAGATTACCCTCTCTTCTCCATCACAGAGCAAAAATAACAAGTGACTCACCTAGAAAAAAGTAGATGAGGTACAGGATCCCTTGGGAAGATCTACTTACCTGTATGTTCTGGATAAAGGAATCTCTCTGTAATTCTTGGTTTATGTCATTTGTGCTCTAGAAAGCTACCTGAAGGGGTTATTGAATTCTCTAAAGAATTCAGAGACAGAGTCAATGTAAAGACAGAGTCAGAATCAACTTTGTATGAATGAATCTGCATATAGAATGAAAGCTAAATACAGTTTATCATGTAGCATACAGTTTTATTGTGTAGGGCTGATAAACTCTGGTTCAAGGACCAAATCTGACCCATAATTTGGTTTTGTGTAGCCCAGAAGCTGAGAATAGTTTTTACAATTTTTTACAGGGTTGAAAACAATTGGAATAAGAAGAATATTTTGTGATATGTGAAAATTATATGAAGCTTAAATTTTAGTGTTATAAATCCAGTTTTATTGGAACATAGCCATACCCATTTGTTTAGATACTGTCTGTGCTTGCTTTTGCCCTGCAATAGCAGAGCTGAAGAGTTGTAACAGAGAGTGTATTGCCCTCAAAGCTTCAAATATTTACTAACTGGCTCTTGACAGAAAGAGTTTGTTAATGCCTTTTCTTATTCAGGTATGGCTTTGAGTAGTGCGCCTCAAGCTTTGCCCAAAGATGGCTGGGGATTTTGTTAAAATGCAGATTTGAATTCAGTGGGTCTGGGGTGAGACCTAACAAACTTAGGTGATGCTGATGTTACAGGCCCACAGACTACACTTTGAGTCATGATAGCTTCGAGGATGCTCTATGCCCTTTGATTCTGGTATCATTTAGATCAGGGGTGCCCAACCCCAAGGCCTCGGACCAGTACTGCTCTGTGGCCTGTTAGGAACCGGGCCGCACAGCAGGAGGTGAGTGGTGGGTGAGTGAGCAAAGCTTCATCTGCCTTCCCCATCGCTCACATTACTGCCTGAACTATCCCGCCCACCTCCCCCCCTCCCCCCGGTCCATGGAAAAATTGTCTTCCATGAAACCGGTCCCTAATGCCAAAAAGGGTGGGGACTGCTGATCTAGATCATTCATGGATTGATGCTGCTTCTTCGCTCTGTGCCATTTTTGTTCTAGCGCTTGCAGTACAGGGATGTGGTAGAGCAAAGGTAGGCTCTAGAGTAATCCTTCTGGGTACAAATCCTAGTTGTTTCACCTCCTAGCTGGGTAACTTTGGGCATGCTCTTTAAACCATCTGTGCCTCAGTGTACTCTCTGAGAATATTGAAACAAATTAAGTTCTTATTTTCAAGTGTAGTTGTGAGGATTTAAAGAGAAAAATCCATGGGAATTTCCTGGCGGTCCAGTGGTTAGGACTCTGTGCCCAGGTTCAACCTCTGGTCTGGGAACTAAGATCCCACAAGCCGTGTGGCACGGCCAAAAAAAAAAAAGGAGAGAGAGAAATCCATGTAATCTGCTAACAATAGTGCCTGACACATAAGACATACTCAATTATTGCTTACTCTATTTGAACAATTGATACTCAAAAAATATAATTCTTATTCCCTTAATTTGCAATTGCTAAAAAATCTGATTTTTAAGTTTAAGGTTTTAATTTTATATCCAAGGACAATTTTTTCTGTCCTTCATTCTGCTCTGTAAAATTTCCATTACTTTCTTTATGGAATTGTCTATTTTCCCATCATTTCTATGTAGCTCTGTTTTGGTTCTCTGTTTCATTTGCCTCTTCTCTACTGCTTTGCCAAAGAGGATTTATAATTCGCTATTTTAACTTCCAGGTTAGAACAAAACCGTAAGAGTATGTCTTTGAGAAGCCATCAGGATGATACGGTGCCCCTTCAGTAAACTTGCTGAAGTCACAGATTTTGCTCTTTAATATTTGACATTCATTTTCATGCAAGATGGCACAAACAACTCACAAGTATATGTGCAATTTTTTGTAATCTATTACAATGCATGAACAAGAAACATATATTCTTATTTTTCACACTGCCAGGTCTTAAATCTGTGGTCCTTAATTTCTTTTGGATCTTGGATCTCTTTGAGGATCTGATGAAATCATCTCACCCAAGATAAATGCATATACACAAGCATTTTCATACACAAAACTTCTGGAGTCTATTACCCAACATGGACGCTCCATGAACCTCAAGTTAAGAACTCCCGACTAGTCACCTTTCACCAGCAGAGATTAGATCTTATCTTTATACTTATATCACATCTTTACAGAACCTGGCACAGAGATACCCAGTTAATACCTGTCTATTTGAACTTGACTTCTATGAAGGTGACTTCAAAAGGTCTCCCTTCAGCCAGGAGCTTTATTTTAAGTACCAGATACATATACCCAACTGTGTTTCCATCTCAACCCAGTTCTCTCTTACCTGTCTCTACCTCAAAATATCTAAAATGCAAATCTGCTTTCTCTATGAGAGAGTATGGCTTTGGAGACAGAAATCAGTCCATCTAACTCAGCTGACATTGAGTATCATGCATGTATCTCTGTTTCTATCTGTCAAGCAATGGTAATAATGTCTTCCCCAAGGGAGTGTTAGGAACTGGAATCTCCTGCTCAGGATCTATCAGTTTGATACTTCTAACCCTAAACTCATCAGAGAAGATTTCCTTACCTTTATGAGACTCAGAATAATATTAAAGATTCTTCCTCTGGAAACACCCCCTTGAACCTCCAGCCTGGCTCAGTCTCCTCTTCTGAGCTCCCACTGTGCTGTGGACACATCAATCTCACCTGTCTATCGGTCTGTCTGCCCTCTCCTCAAGCAAGGAGAGTAGGAACTCTTCACCTTCGTACTCTCAAGGTCTTGCATAATTTCTGGTTCATAATAACATCTATTAAATACAAGGTAGCATTTGCAAAATGCCTTATGCTGCCTGACCTCTACTGAATGCGTTCCCATCTCCTGATGGCATTAGCCTATATCCTTGAATCCAAGTTGGAAACCTTAGTGTCATTTTCAACTCCTTCTTTCCATTTCCCCTATTTTAATTAATTATCAAGCCTTAGTGATTCTGCCTCTTTCATATCCTTTCTTTCATTTTCATTCTTGCCTGGTTTAAATTTTCACCGTCTGTTGCTTAAATTTTAATACCACTCTTCTAATCATCTGGGGTTTTTTGCCCCTGGTTTTCCATTCTGTCTTTCCACCAGAGGTTATTTTCCTTTGATCCTAAACACAGATGTGAATGCATTACTCCCTTGTTTAATGGTCATCAACCGATAGGTTTAATATGAATATTCATGAGCCTAACCCAGACCTATTGAAAGAATCTGAATCCCAGGACTCTGTATATTTCCCAAGGTTCCTATGTAGTTTGGTACATCCTCAGATTGGGGAAGTCCTGACCTAACCTACTGTTTCTCAAACTTTCCCTCAGATCCCTCAGTAGTGTTTCTTCAAATGTAAATTCCTGGGCTTCCTCCCAAAGGTAGGATTCAGGAGATTTGAGGGAGGCCTGAGGATCTGCACAGTAACCCCTTCCCCAAGTGGTTCTGATACAGGTAGTCTGTAGAATTACCCTTGAGCAGCCCTGGCTGATAGGTCTAAAACTTGGAATCACACACAGAGCTCTTCACAAACCTTGGCTTCATTTCCTCCTTCCCCTTCCCCCCGCCCCCATATATTAGACCCTCAGGAAGGCAGAATTGCATAGCAGGTAAGATGCTGAGCACCAGCCTCACACTTCCCTGGGTTCAAATCTAGGCTTTTCTATTTACTAGGTATGTGAGCTAGTAAAGTGCTTAACCTCTATACACCTTAGCCTCCTCATCTTTAATTTGGAGGTAATTATATAATTGCTGCCTGCCATTTTTGTGCCAAATGTTAAATGAAGATAAAATATACAGAGTTCTTCACATAATGTAATGCACATTATACATCCTCCATAAGGGCATCTATTATTATTCACCACTCCTGATCTACACTGTGGATTTGGATGCCTGTCTTTCTTTGCTTATACTGTTTCTTCTAACCAGTTTGCCTTCTCCCCATTTTTTCCCTTCTATTTCCATACCCTTCTAGGCCCAGGATATACATGACTCTTAACATCTTTCTTAACCCATTCCACTTCTTCAATCCCCTACTTAGGTAATAGTCCTTATTCACTATCTGTGCTTTGTTAATCACATCATCATAATTGCTCTCACATTTCATTACGGTCATGTGTATGTTTCCCTCACTGGCAGGATGGTGAGACCCTTAGACATGAACTCTGTCTCATTCAACTTTGTAACCCAGGCACCTAGTACAGTCAGTTTCCCAGAGTGGGCATGCAACAACTGTTTGCTGCACGAATATATGACAAATATAGTTGTTATGAGTAAAGAACTTGAGGGTAGCTATGAGAATACATTTTTAATATTATTTGGAATCTTTATTACAATTTGTTTTCAACCTCATTCCTATAAGTGAGATATTGGTCAATACAATTCATCTCCATGTGTCATTTGGAATTCAAACATTCTTTTTCTCTCCTTTATGTCTCCCTTCTTGTGGGTACTTGGGTCTCAGCTCTGCCTGTCTCTATTGACCCTACTCCTTCCTGTGCACTTTTATTCAACTTGGATACTGCACATTGAATGCTGGTGACCTTTGACATCTTTACTGGGTGGTCGAGTTCCCAGTCAAGTCTAGAAAGCCTACCTTTATAGCGTTCCATATTTTCTCTTCACATAACCTGCTAGATGTTTATCTTCATTTCATTTCAGCCCATAGGACTCAAATAATAGTGCACACCCCTTTCATGGAACTGGCCAGGATCTGTAGAAGATGCCCTGTGCTCTGTGGTTTTAACCACTCTTCTAGTCCTTGGGGCTGCCTGCTCTTTCTTGCTCTGATCTGTAGTCCTTCCTGACCTTTTAAAACTGTCACCAGAGGGTATTCTATAATCAGAAATGAAAGAGTGAAAAGGCCAGGTCACAGGGGGATGGCAACAAGGTGCAACATTTATCCAGAAACACATTTACTCCACCTAAAATCATCTCCCTTCCTGTTTTAGCTCTTTGCTTGAAAAAGGAGCTTCCTTCCTCCAAAGGCAGCTGTTCCTCAGCCCCAGGACAGCTGAAGTGAAGTCCCAGTCCTGTGGTTCTGACAGTGCAGTTGACACCATTGCCAGGGAACAGAATGATGATGGAAATAATAATTAATAAATGATGTGACATTATGGACCCATCAGGGACATTTTGTACTAAGCTGGTTGGAATATGGGTCCCATAAAGACTTTTTAGAAACCCAGAAGCCCTTGTTAATGACATAAGCTAAAAATTTGAATAGAAAAGGCCCCTTATTTTTTTTTTTTAAAGGAAAGTGGCTTCAGTCTAAAGGGAGATGAAGGCTCAGTTAGCAAGGAACCCCAGACCCATGCCAGAGTGCAAGGCTAATGCATTTAGGTAGTCCCTCCATCTCATCTGTAAAGGACCTAACCGCTGGATTAATATGATTTTTCCTGCAGTTGTCCAAAGACTCATCCAACAACACTACCCTAAATGTTGTATATTGATGCATTCTTTCTCTAAGCAGCCAAACTTATTTGTCTGGAATTAAGTCTCTGAACTGGTAACCCCAGGAAAGTGAGAAAAAACAGAAACCTGCCTAATGGGATGGCACATGTTGGACTTGAATAATCACTGAGAGAACCCTGGTTTGCAGAGCCAGTCTGTTTCATATAAAGGATTCTCAAAAGTTTCTGGATGAGTTTCAAGTTCCCCTCCTCTACTTTCTTCTAAATGAGTGGGTTTCACCTGGTCGAAGCAAAGCATGAGAGCACTAAACATCGTTCACTAATCCTGAACATTTTTATTCAGCTCCCAATTTTGTTTCCGGTCATATTTGCCCACAATTTTAGCTGTGGCGTTTCAGCTAAACAACAGCTGGGAGTTGACAGCAAGCCAGCTGCAGCCTGCTGGAGCAAACACTTGAGCTCCTAAATGTATAAAAATGATAAAATGACTAGACGTATAGGTTTCTAATTGCAGCCAGGAGTCTGCAGCTGGGAAGTCACCAGAAGATATATATTCTGTGCTGTAATCCAGCAATCATGCACTCCACCCCAACTGAAAAGCACTTCCCTTTCTCCCACCCCCAAGATTGCAGCCAAAATGTGAAATCTAGTTCCAGCTTGCAAACAATGTTCACTTCTTATTAAGGACCTGACCTAGCTCTAGGCTTGTAAATCCAGCCAAGGATTGAGCCAGGATGATAGATCAGTTGAAGTTTGAGAGGGACATGATGATAAGGTGATGCTGGAAAATAAGACTCAGATGCAGGCCTAAGATGAGATCTATGGGGTCACAAAGGTAGCCCCCCAATTCAATACTACCTTCAACAAACAGCATATAAAAGATTCAGAGCACAGCCTGTTGTTTCCTCTCTTTGACTTTCCATCATATCTCCTTCCCTCCCCTTTCCTCTTCTCCCTCCCCACCCTTATCCCTGGTCTCCACATACATGCCCTCCTTTCTTCAAACAACTGCTGTAACTCACCACCCTTCTCTGTCAGGCCTATTCCAATGATGGGGGAACATTCATCTTACTTGAACTTCTCTCCAAGCATTGAGAGG
The DNA here is from genome assembly GCF_002837175.3 of Physeter macrocephalus. Lineage (NCBI taxonomy): Eukaryota > Metazoa > Chordata > Mammalia > Artiodactyla > Physeteridae > Physeter > Physeter macrocephalus. Next base: position 85,453,890 of record NC_041224.1, read on the forward strand.
GCAAACACTTCCCTTATGTGAAAAATTCATCCTTCCATCTCTAGAGTTAATCTTCCAAGCATTTGTTCTTGATTTCGGGAAAAAATAACCAAACTTTTATAGTTCGTTTTCTTCTGCTTGAAATTTAGCTTTCAAGACAGTCATTTCACTGTGGATTTTAAAAGCTGAGCAATTTCTTTGTTTTCTCCTTCCCTGGAGTACTGATCTTCAGCCTGTTGGACTAACTAGTCTTAAGAGCAGAAAGGCTGCCAGGCAGGGGGAAGAGGATGCTTGTGTGACAAAGAGACCAAGAAAAGAAAGTGCTTCTGGGATATTTTAGAACATTTTCTGGCTATGTTGTTGGGCCCATGGCACTACACTGTCCTGGCTTGTTTGCTTTTTGTACCAGACCAAAAGCACTTTAAAAGAAGGGGTCTTCTGTTTTCCTTTGTATCTTTGGGGTTTTACACAGTACCTGGTCTCTGACATATACTTAGAAAGAACGCTTATGGATTGAACAGTGAATGAATGAACTCCAGTCAAATCTGGTTGGATCTGTTTGTGCTAATAGTAACGCCCTACATTTGTAAGATTTTCCGGAGTGTTTCCACATATATCATTATTCTTGCTGTGACTGTTAGCAAGTTGTCACTTTTCTCTGCACTTCCGTGAATGAGCCAGAAAGCATACAAATAAGCAACCGATTTGAAGCTGAGAATTTAACCAGAAGAAGCCATGGCACGGAGGATTGGATAGAAACACCTCCTATCTAGCCTTGGGGTCTAGATCAGAACCACAACCTGTGAGGCAAATCTGGCCTGTGGACCACTGTTGTAAATAAAGATTTATCAGAACCACAGCCATGCTCACTCATGACCTCATGTCTTTGACAGCTTTCTCACTACCAGACAGAGGTGGGAAGTGTGAGAGATGATCAGGCCCTCAAGGCCTAGGATATTTACTCTCTGGGACTTGGCAGAAAAAGTGTGTTGACCTCTGGTCTAGATTTCAATAATATCAGGGTGCACAAGTCACTTTGAAAGATGTCAGAGAAGGTAGGGAAAATTCTGTCCACCTTTGGAACCCCTCTTGATTGTTGGGTGGTATTTTCTGATCTATGATCTAAGTAATATACTTAAAAAGAAAGATCAGGGAGTAAGCATGGGAAAGTAAAGAAAGAACAGCATGGAATCATCCTTTTCAGCCAACACGTGGGTAAAGACACTCTGGAATACCTAGTGTTTTTTACTCAAGTTTGTTGTGAAATCTCAAAAAGCTCAGTGTAAGACACTTCTGAGGGCCCAGTGTTCCACAAGGCAGCTGTGATATCCCATTAAGCCATCCAAGTTCCCTCCTTATCTCACACTTTCTGTTATCTTTACACTTGAGAAGTCACTCCAGATGCAGCTCTGCTGAAAGTAACATAATTAGGTATGGGTGTCTCCTCTCTCCCCTTGCATCATCTGTGGAGTGGGTGCAAGCTGCCTTCACTCTGAGAACTTAATTTTTTTCCCAGTGGATTACTGCATAGACTGAACATATGGGACCTCTCACACCTGTAGGTATTTTAGCAATTTCCTCTGATGAATCCATTTGTAACCCTCTGCTCAGTTACACCAAAGGGTTCCTCTTCATTTTTTTGCAGCCTCTGAAAGATTTTGCCACTTGCAGGGCCGGGAAGTCATGAGCTATCTGGCTAGCTGTGGGGAAACTTTTGCATTTGGAGATGTTTTTTATTGTGATAAATCGCGATGGATTTTTCCACAGGCAGATGCTTTACATTTATCTGCATGACAACACCAATATTCTAGAACAAATCTAACGTGAGAGTTTGCAATTTACCTCTTTTTCTTGGCAGCTATCATTTAGCCTTACTGGCTTTTTAAAAATTTTAATCACTGAATTATAGATAAAGAAACTGATTGCAAACTGATTAAGTGACTTCCAGATCAGAGTGAAATCCTGCAAATAGAGAGAATACTGAAATATCCTGTTTCTCAGAGGCATCTGCTATATTAAAATAGCACAGACTTTGGAATAAGAGGACCTGGGCTTTAAGCACAGCTCCATCACTTACAAGCTCCAAGACTGTGGTTGATTTACTCTGTAACTTCTCTGAGCCTCGGTTTCCTCTTGTATGAAATCTGGGTGATCACAGTATCATGCTCCTCATGAATTTAACTCCGTTCCATTCAGTTTAACAACACTTTATTGAGCATTTACTCTTTCTCGGCTCTTTGCTTAGCACTGTGGTTATACATCAGTATAACCCTCTCTCCTTACCAGTTTAATGTGTATTGGGGATTCAGATACATACGAGGATGGCTTCAATATAATTTGGTATGAATCATATGGGATATGGTCTGGGTTCTATAGGGATATTTTGCTCAGTCTGAGTGTCCAGGAAAACTTCCTCTGAGACATGGTACCTGAGCTGTGATTGAATTAGTGTCATCATGCTAAGGTAGAAAAGAAGGATTATTTAGATGGAGATCCTAGCATGAGAGAAAGCAGGGGAACCTGAAACCACCTTGTTTATGTGGAAAATTTTAAGAGATTTGGTAGGATTTGATCACAGAAAGAACATTCGTGGGAGGGTATGTGGCTGGAGGTACATTTAGGGACCAGGCCACGAAGGGCCTTGTAAGCCTTGCCAAGAAGTCCCAGTTTTACCCAGAGAGCTCTGGGGAGCCAGTGAAGCTTTCAGGCAGGGATGTGACACAAACAGTGCATATTTGATTAAACACTTTGGTTAATATGTGTGGGTACTACTCCAAGGGGAGCAAATTTTAAAGCTAAGTGATAACATTTTCAGCTTCCAATGAAAGGGATATAGCAGATCTGTGACAGAAGAGACAGAGAGAAGGGCGGTGGTTTCCAGAAGTCATAAATATAATTGTTAGGGGGAGAGAGGTTGATTGGATGTGGTCGGTGAAGAAAAGGGATATGCTTATACTGGTGATAAACTCAACTAATGTGAGTGAAAGCATTCTGCAAACTATAAAGCACTAGATAAAGTTAACTTTGGGGGCATCATTCAGAAAACATTTAATGAGGAGTTTCTAGGCTCTAGGCTAGGTTCTGGGTATATGTGGGAGATAGGAGTACAGAAAAGAGAAGAGAAATAATATTTGCAAAAAATATTATATTCTAGGCCCTGACCAAATACCATATATTCATGAATTTTCTTTGTTTTCACAATAGCCCTTTGAGGTGGATTTTATTTCCATTTACGCCTGAGGGATGGAGACTTAGAGATGATTCCCTGTCCTCAAAATGCTCATGGAAATTTGTGTAAGTGGAATTATAACTCACAGTGAAAGAAGTCAAGACAAAGACATACATGGAGTGATGCAAGTGTACAGAAGAAAAGTGCTGAGCTGTATTTGGAGAAACTTCATAGAGGAGTTCATGCCTGTGAAGAGGAGTAGAAACTGTCCAGCAGGCAGGAGGGGGCAGCAAAAGGAACCACAAGTAGAAAATGTGAAGGACTGTGTTCTGGGAACTGCAAATGGTTCAGTCTGGCTGGTGAAGTATAGAGGGGAGTGACATGGGGTGAGACTCTATGCTATGACATGCTAAGTGTGGGCTTTATAATAAAAGCAATGAGAAAGCATCCATGAGTTTTAAGCAAGTGTGGGTTAAGATAAAATATGTATTTTAGAAAAGTCATTTTGGTGGCCCTGTAGAGAGGATGAAGAAGATTGGAAGAAGGCAATTTCTAGATAAGAGTTGGTGGAAGCTTCGACTAGCATGGTAGAAGTGGAGATGAAGCAGGACTAACATTCAGGAGACTAGAGACAGCATGCTGACCAGGGGTTATAAGGAAAGAAGGATATAAGGAGTCACTGAGTTTTCTGTTTGGGGGCTGGGTAGAGAGTAGAACTAAACAAAGATGGAGACTACAAGAAGAAGAGTTTGTGGGGAGGAAAGAGCTTTGAGGGAAGGATATCCAGAGAGATTTAGAAGGCACATGGAAGAAGATAGATGGGTAGAATATGAGTGGTGAGCAAGAGAGCAAAACTGAGGACGCCTTGAGCATGCCAAAGGATGATGGCATCATTTAAAGAGCAGGGTAACCTTTTGTCAGGTGGAGTCTCCTAGATCCTTGAGAATCAGAAAAGTGCCTTGAGCCCACTTTCCTGACTTGTGGAAGTTTTAAAGTCCCCCAGTATTTCCAAGATTTCATGACGCTTTAAGTTCTCATGATTTCTTGAGTCTACACACTTTCTTCTATAGTGCTGTGGATTTTTACACAATATTTATCCATATGTGAAACTGTTCCTTTCACTGGTTCTTACAAAACACATACTCCCCCATGGCCTCTCCCACACACAGGCAGAGCGCTTGTTCCTTATTCTCTGAACCCTTGGTGCTTACTGACACCCAGCCCCTTGTGACCCTGGGACAGCAGGTGAAGGGTGGGGAAACATGCCTTTTACTCAGTGTTTATCAAGTATTTTCTTCCAAAGATAGATTAGGTACTGGCTGTAAAGGGATTACAGTTTACCCACTTCATTGTGTGGTAAATACAGGATGAGTTTGGGGGAGGGGTCATGTTTGTAACAGAGAATGACAGACTTTATTTTAAGCAAATTTCATTTGACATGCCTCTGGGACATCAAGGTTGCTCTCATGGTTTCAGGTAATCTCACTCCTCCTAGAAGATGCTTCCTATAAAGAGTAGAATTTTGTAGGTCATTCTGTCCTTTCCCTTATATTCACACCTAAAGAAAGTTGACTGTTGAGTATGGTCATTTCCCTTCCTCCACTGGCTTTTTCCATGCTGGTTTTATAGGTTCTGCAGGACAGTAGTGTGCTAGAGCGTTTGTGTCTCAGTTCTGGGCTGAGGATCTAAGCTTGTCCTAGTGAGAATGAGACTGTGGGTCTAATATGCAGGGTAGGTAGTTCACGCAATTAAAAATCCCAGTTCCACTGCCTCAGGCTGCACTTTCATCCTGCTAGCTGTCTCAGAGTTCTATGCCACTGATCACAAAGTTAAACAGGTATGACCCTGAAAAATCTATCACTGCCATGGGAATGTCAGCCTGCTTCTGCATCAGTGCATTCATTAGCCTTGAAAATTCTTGAGTTTTGGTCTGATTCTTGTGGCTGGGATAATAGGGTCAGGAACCTTTTACTCAGAACAAAAACTCATGAAAACTAGTTTAAGTTAAAATGAGACTCAGTGCTCATTTATCAGAAAAATACAAGGGGACATTGGACTTCCTCTCCTCTCTCATCCCTCTGTTTAATCCTTTCACCTCTCTCTTTCCTAGTTATGCTTCCTAGATGGTAGAAGATGATCACCACAAGCTTCAACTATACATAAACTTTTGGTACTCATGATTTCCAGATAGGGTTCCTCTTCCTTGACAGTTTCAACAGCAGTCCTGGGGAAAGCTCTGATTGACATAGCCTGAGTCGTTTGCATATCCATAAACCAGTCGGTGTGCATGAGGAAACATGGCACTCTGGTTGGTTATACCCAGGTCAGGTGTTCAGCCTTGAGAGCTGAATGTGATGTGAGCCTCTCCTGAAGCATCAAGATTGACCATGAAGAAATAATGGTTTACCCAACACATACTGGATTTATGCTTGGTATTCTGATAAGCAGGATACAGTCCTGTTAGAGGTGGGACCAAATACTTACACCCTGCTCAGCTTCTGTAACATCTTGTCTTAGGCAGTGAACCCTGATACCATATGCCCAAGTAGCTGAATGGGATCCAGAAATGAGACTGTGTACAGATACTGTAGTGTCATAACTACCTGAGTACAGACATCCACACTGCATGACTGCTGCTGTAGGATCTCATCATCCTACGCAGTTAATTATTTTATTTGGAACTATCCTTGCTTTTAAAAAATACATACTTTGTTCTTTACTCTGGAGCACTTTAAAAAAAATAAGTCTCAGTAATTCTCATTTCATGTAAATATAGCAGAAGCCACAATTACTCATGTGTTTGTTTTATTTGTTTTAGAAAATTCAAACATAAGTAGTGCATAGAAAATGATGTAAGGAACGCACTTAAAGCTAATGTTACTATTTAATGAATTTTAGCACTTTTACATATTTGCTTCAGGGTTTTATTTTTAAACAAAGGCAATATTGTGGGTAAGGGTTAAAGCCCTCCTGTATCCAGTCAAAATCTAATTTCCATCCTTTCTTCTCTAAAATTACAACTAGTGTTGGTCTATCTATCTGTCTATATCTATCTATCTATCTGCTTCTGCTTTAGGGTTTTCTCTTTGCTTTCTTTGGTTAATTGTTCTATGTCTGTGTATGGCTAATTTACAATGTTTTTATAGAAAGTGTTAATTAAAGTTCCCTATTAATTAAAAGCAACCCCCCCACACACACCCCACCCAGAAAAACACCCTAGAATTAAAAACAAAACACCTCTATTATAATTTTTTTCAGGCTGAGCTACAACTTTTGTGAGATGTTTGTTTAAAAAATACCTCCACTGTGATTGAGATCTATCAATTTCTGCTTTTAAGTATTTTTGCTTTTGTATTTGAAGTGATGTTGTCAGAGGTACACACATTCATGGTTGTGAGAATTTCTCAGTTCAGTGTTCCTTTAAGGATTATATTGTGTTTCTCTTCATCTTGATTAATAATTTTGCTATGATTAATTTTTCATGTAGTAGTAGAGATTTGTCTAATTTATTAGTCATTTTTTCCTATGTAATTTTGGGTTTGCTGATCATTTTTCTTTACCCATTTCATTACTTTTTTTCTTCTTTTTTTGTGTGTATTCCATTCATCTTCTCTCTTTGGACTTATTCCATCCTCCCCCTACCCCCTTGACCCTTGATTTCAACAAAAGTCTTTTTGTTTTAATTCACCTCATTTTTTAAAATGTAACTTTACAAAAGATATTTGATAAGCATTATTATATTTGTATATAGTTTAAAATTTACATCATTATTTCTTTAACCCATGAACTGATTAGATTCTGTTTTGGGGTGCCAGACAGTGGTAGAGGTGATTATCACTGTTGGAATAATTTTTTTTGTAAATTTTAAGCTGATGCTTTTTTCTATTTCATTCTCACTCAATTCCATGGTGGTCAGGGAACCTGGACTCTGTGGCGGTAATTCTTTTTTTTTTTTTACATCTTTATTGGAGTATAATCACTTTACACTGGTGTGTTAGTTTCTGCTTTAAAACAAAGTGAATCAGTTTGTGGGGGTTATTCTTTAATATTTATTGAGTCTTCTTTATGACATAGTCCCTGACAAATTTTTATAGATATTCAATATATGGTATAAAGATGGGCATATTTTCTGTTGGGAACATAATTATTTAATAAGAAGCTTTTTGATCATGCTATTTAAATTTTATCCAACTTTCTCTTTTCTCTTTTACTATTTGATCTAACAGTTTTTTAAAAAGTTTGTTTAAAAAAAAACAATATTAATTTTCCTTGGAACTCTTTTGTCCTGTCCAATGTTTTTGCCTTAAATTCTCCACCCCCCAATATTAGTATTGCTAAATCAGATAAAAATAGGCTTAGTGATTTTTTTCACTAAATTTTTGTTTTTAATTTTTCTCTGGTAATTTGTTTTAAGTGTTCATTTTCTAAAGATTATATAGCAGGGTTTTTTGGTTGCTTGTTTTTAGAAAACTCAATATATAGTACTGCCTTTTAGTAGATTACTTAATTTTATATTTATTGTGAGCATTGATCACTTTGGATTAATTCCTTCCGTCTTATTTTGTGCTATTTATTAAACATTTTTCCTTTGCTTCCGTTTTTTTAATCCCACATTTCCTACCTCTGTTGGTTTAGCAATTTAAAAATATTCCTTTGTTTTTCCCCTTCACCAGTCTGGAAACTACTAATTATATTTTTATTGTGTTTTTAAATTTCTCCTAATTAAAAAATATTGAAGTTCAGGATACATACAGAAAATTGCACACAACGAAAATGAAATTATCACAAAATTAACATTCATGTAACTGCCATACAAGAAATAAAACATTTCCAATATTTCAGAATTACAAAGCACTAATGCCTTTTAAAAAAGAAATCTTTAATTAAGTTTCTTAAATCACCTAAAGTTATGCAGTATCTCTGTACTTTCTCAAATGAGATGAGGACATTAGCAAACTTAACTAGTCATTAAACACTCTTTCCCACCTTCATTTATGTTGTTTTAACTTTAGTTTTACTCACTTGAGACAAAGTCAGCTATTTTTATATCTGCAGTTACATAAATTTTCCAACTGCATCTTACTTCCTTATCTGTGTGCTTGTTTTGTTGTTGTTTTGCACTAAAATACAGCCTTTAGTGGTTCCTTCAGTACTGATTTATGAGAACTAAACTCTCAACTTCATTTTAGGTCTGAAAATGTCTTCATTTCATCTTCACTTGAATGATACTTTATCCAGATATAAAATTCTAATTTGACAATTGTTTTCCCTTAGCATTTTGAAATTTTTTCTCTGTTGCCTTCAGGTTTTCATTATTAATAATGTTAAATTTACTCACAATATAATTACCATTCCTTTGAAGGAAATTTGGCTTTTTTATTTGATAGTTTCAAGAATATTTCTTTTTATTTTCACTGCATGAAATAACAGTGTCCTCTGGTTTTTAGTATGGCATTGCACCCTACTGCTAGCTGTGCCTGATGTCCCTATGTTTGGGGCCTGTATAGTTTAATCATTTGAGAATAAATCTCTAGTCTTCAGACCTAAAGGAGGAAGGAAGATTGCTTTGTCATATAACCTGGGGCATGGATCTGAGGGCCTGACTACTTTTCATAAAGACTTTCAACCAATACTGTGTTTAGACATTTTCTGTGTGTCTCACAGGAAGAGATACTTTTTGCACACAGTTTCTGATTTTTTCTCTTGTAAATTGGCTTGCTTCCTTTTGGTATATAAGTTTGAGAGATCTCTGATCTGTTAAATCACATACCACTAGACCATCTGCTTTCCATCTCTCAATATTTAGATATTTCTTGTCTGTCATCTCCTCTCCTATTTTCTGTATGTTTGAAGATTTATAAATATTTTCAAATCCTTTACAGTAATTTTTTTGGCGGGGGGAGGTTCTTGGAGATATAATGGATGACTGCGTATATTCAGTCTTCTGTGTCTAAACAAAAATCCTTTCCATTAAGATTTTGCAGACACTGGAAATTCTATTAACAGAAGGTAGAGTCCTTCATTTCATAATTAGAAATATCCCAGGGAGACATAGCACATTAACTTATAATTATAAATGGCTGTTATGCTTTCGTCTTTATAATTGACCCCTGATTCAGAATTAATTGCTTCCATATCCCTGTTATATCTCCTTCACATATTTATGGTTTTTGGTAGACAGGCCTCAATAACTAGACTGTGAACTAGTTAGGATTATGTTTAAGGCATTTTTGCATTTGAGTATCATTAGTACCTATCACAGTACTTGGTACAAAGAGATTGCTTCATAAATACCTCTTCAATAACACTGAATAATTTAGAATCAGAATTAACACAAAAAACTTTCAGCTATGACAAGAGTATTTCTCACCTATTGATGAGAAATTTGAACCAGATGATCCCAGACTTTTCTTCCAGATTTCTCCCACGATTTGATTGATTATTTGGTTTAGAAACTGGTATTGTGAGGAGATTAAACCTTCAAGTAATGATAAAATAACAGTATTATTTTATGTTTATATAATTCGTTTATTGTTTAAGGTGCTTCCATACCCATATATATTTTTCTAACCCTCACACATCCCTGAAATATTGGAGAATTGCAAGTGTATTTTACTTTTATTTATTCTTTCAAAGAATACAAGATACTGTTGGGGGTAATTATCATCAATTTGGGATAATCCAAGAATATCCCCTTATTTAACATCATTTTCTGTAAAACTATCAGAAACAAAGGAACCGAGGAAGAGCTTCTTAAAGGGGTAATAAAGCATGGAGCAAATGTCGATTGCCAAAGTAGAACCTGTAGTTTTTCTTTCCATATTGCTCTGCCCCTGGGGAGTGCTTTTGACCAATAATCACTATAAAGGCCACAAAGAACAAAGAGCTTTATTTGGGGTCTTGAGAATTGCAACCCAGGAGACACAGACTCAGGTAAAGCTGAAAGTGTATTCCAGGGAAGAGAAAGAATCAGGGGTTTATAAAGGCAAAAACCACAAGGCTGTAGTCTGACATAAGAAAGGAAATATTTGTCCTTAAGGGATAAGCTGTCACGAGTAATTTTAGACTAAGGATCCAACAAGTATGTGGAATTTCTGGAACATTGGGTAGATGTTCTGGTTGCCTGTATTAGGACAATAAGCGGTCAAAAGGTTAGATTCCATGTGGGCTGAGATGTGTATAAATCACACTTCCTCAATGGCCTCCTGGCTCCATTTTAGAGAACTCCCTTAGCAATATTGACTCTATTTTGATTTTCCTTTCACAACACCACCATGAGGCAGCTCATACCCTCTGTTTTTTTGAATGGAAATAGGAAAAGACTTGGGCCAACATGTCTTCATCCTCAGAAATGCTCTCCTGGAGCCCCCACCCACACAGACACAGACACACCTCTTCGCCCAAGCCCCTCATTCCCACCAGAAAATGACTCCAACTTTGAGCTTCTCTTCTCTAATTTTTTAAAGGGAGAAGGTAAAGGGACCACTATTTATTTTTATACATAGCAAACAAAGTTCTTATTTAGTACAAACATTTAAACACAATTATAGGAATCCTAGAAATTCTTGCCCACAGAATAGTTGGCAGTGAAAAGAAGTAATGATGATTTTTGCCTAGAGTAGAAAGACTTACCCTTGTTAGTTCTGAGAATTGTCTAATCTACTCTAAATGAAGCAGGAGATCTGGGGATATGGGGTGGGCTGGGATTCCAGGAGAGAGGAATGGTATAGGTTTTAGAAGGGTTGAGGGTTAGAACAACGTGAAATGGAAGTAGCGAAGCCGAGATTAGACAAGGGAATGTTTTAAAAATTGAGGAAAAGGTCCCAGAGCAAGATTTCTGGGTAGAAGCTTTAAACAGTGCTGATTCAGAGTAAAAAGAAGGAGTGCACATTGAATGGAAGCGCATTTATTGTGAAATGTCAGACATAAAATGCAACGTCCACTAATTGGTATTGTAGTTCATTTCTTGACTAGTTCCATAGAATGAGGTTTTGAGCTTGGATTTAGCTAGTAGGAAGTGTGCATCTTAAATGCATTGAAGGAAGCTAAAATTGTAAATAAATCATTCTGCCATCTTAAACTGACAGCAAGGTGTTCAGTGAAAGTAGTGATCTGGTTAGCAGCGGAAACATTCAATTGTTATGTAAATCATGGGGAGCAGGGGAATGTTCCTTGTTCTTCTGAGAGATCAAATTAATTCACATCATATCACAGCACCAGGGATATCATCTGCTAATACCCAGCAGCTTTTCAGGTGTAACTCCCTTGGTGATCTCAAGAGTTTGTCCCTCACCACTCTGAGCAGTTTTTCTGTTAGTCGTGAGAAAGCTAGATAATTAAGAAGTTTGGGGCCATGCAGACTGGCCAGGCAAAATGGACGACTGAAGAAAGTGCCACTGTTTTCTTCTCCTGAAGAATAAGCAGATAAACGTCCATCACACAGGTGGGACTTAAGAGCTTTATGGAGCTGGCTGATGGAAAATCCTTTTATGATACATAGGTTTGTGGAGGGAAGCTTTGTCTTTGTCTCATAGCTTCCTGATGGTCATTAGGTTTCAAAAAACTTACCAACACATTGTGATTTACCTCTGAAAATGAAAGTTGGAGATTCACATAACAGGCAATAAATTTGAGGGCAAGTCGAAACACCTGACATAATTAAAGCAAGACCCTCAGTAATAAACAAGTAGAAATAAGATAATACAAAATTGATGTCATTCTTAAAATAACTGTATTCAGTATGTTAGATGTATTGAAAAGCATCATCACTATGACTTTGGTATATATGAGAAAATTTGGAAAGCAAGCTGTAGTTAAGAATTTCTAACATTGTTCATAAGACTCCTCTATATTTAGTTTTCAAATAGATTATTAATAAATTTTAAAAGGACAGGTTATTCCAAGTTTCAGTATGTAAATACATAGACATAGGCTGATAGAGTAAAACCTCAGTGATTAAGGAACTAATTAATGGAGTATCTACAATACATAATACATTTTTTCACAATTTTTATAATTGCATTTTAAAAATTGGGATATAATTCACATATACAATTCAGCCATTGCAAGTGTACAATTAAATGATTTTTAATATATTCACAAAGTGGTACAACCATCACCACTATCTTATTCCAGTACATTTTCATTATCCCATTAGCGGTCAGTCCCCATTCTCCCCTCCCTGTGGTCCCTGGAAATCACTAATATACTTTCTGTATCTATGAATTTGCCTATTCTAGGCGTTTCATAAAAATAGTGTCATATGATATGTGGTCTTTTATATGTGGATCTTTCACTTAACCTAGTGTTCTCAAGGTTCGTTCAATTCGTTCCTTTTTAGCACTTCATTTTATGGCTCAATATTTTTCCATTGTATGGATATACCACATTTGTTTATCCATTCATTCACTGATAAGCATTTGCCTTGTTTCCAGTTTTTGGCTGTTATTTATAAACGCTGCTATGAATATCCACGTACAAGATTTTATGTGGAGATATTTTTTCTGTTCTCTTGGGTGTATACTTAGGAGTGAAACTGCTGGGTCATATGGGAAATCTATGTTTGACATTTTAAGTAACTGCAAGACTACTGCAAAATAGGTAAAAAAAAGTTATTGCCCTAGAATGTGTAAGAGTTTCAATTTGTACACATTCTCTAACATTTTAAAACTTTTTAATTTTAGCCATCCTTTTTAATTTAGTGTGTGAAATGGTATCTTATTGTGGTTTGGAATTGCACTTACCTAATGACTAATAATGGTGAATATATTTTCATGTACTCATCGGTCATTTGTATATCTGTTTTGGAGAAATGTGTATTCAAGTACTTTGCCCAGTTTTTAATGGGTTCGTCTTATCAGATATATATGATTTGTGAAATTTTCTCCTATTCTGTTGGTTGTTTTTTACTTTCTTGATGGTGTCCTTTGATGCTCAAGAATTTTAAATTTTGATGAAATACAATTTATTTTTCTTTTGTCACTTTTGCTTTTGATAATATATCTACGAAACCATTGCCTAACCCAAGGTCACAAAGATGTAATCCAGTGTTTCTTTCTAGTTTTGTAATTCAGTTCTAGTATTTAGGCCTGTGATCCATTGTGGGTTAATTTTTGTGTCATATGAGATAGGGGTCCAAAATCATTCTTTTGCATTTAGGTATTCAGTTTTCCTAGCACTATTTCTTGAAAAGACTTTTTTTTTTTTTTCTCATTTGTAGTTATTTTGAAATTGGCAAGTGTGAGTCCTTCAACTTGGTTCTTCTTCTCTTTCAAGAGTGTCTAGTCTGTTCTGTGTCCTGAGTATTTTCATGTGAATTCTAAGTTATTCTGTATCCTGAGGATTTGCATGTGAATTCTAAGTTCAGGTTGTCAAATTCTGAAAAAAAAAAAAAGTAAGCTAGAATTTTGATAGATATTGTATTGACTCTTTGGATCTATCTGATAAGTATTGCCATTTTGACAATATTAAGTCTTCAAATCCATGAACAGAGGATGTTGTTCCATGTATTTAGGTGTTCTTTAATTTCTTTCAATAATGTTTTGTAGTTTGCAGTGTATAAGTCTTGCACTTCTTTGGATAAATTTGTTCCTAAGTGTTTTATTCTTTTTGATGCTATTCCATTATAAATGGAATTGCTTTAATATTTTATTTTCAGATCATTCATTGCTAGTGTATAGAAATACAGTCAATGTTTGCGCATTGATCTTGCATCCTGTGTCTTTGCTGAACTGATTTATTAGCTCTATTTTTTTTTTTTTTTTTTTTTTGTAGATTCTTGAAGATTTTCTATATACAGGATTATTTTATCTGCCAGTAAGGGTAATTTCACTTCTTTTCCAATCTGGATGCTTTTTATTTCTTCTTACCTAATTTCTCTGGCTAGCATTCCTGATAAAATGTTGAGAACATGTGGTGAGAGCAAACATCCTTGGTTCATTATAGATCTTTGGGGAAAGATTTCAGTCTTTCACTGTTAAGTATTATAACAGCTGTGGGATTTTAATAGATACTCTATTATGTTGAAGAATTTCCCTTCTAGCCTTAGTTTTTTGAGTGTTTTCTATCATGAAAGGGTGATGGATTTTGAAAAATGGTTTTGTGCATCTACAAAGATGATAATGTATTTTTTTGTCCTTTATTTTATTAATATGGTGTATTACACTGATTGATTTTTAACATTGATTTTCATGATGAACAAACTTTCAAATCCTGGAATAAATCCCACCTGTTTGTGAACAACATGTATAATCATTTTTATATGTTGTTTCATTTGGTTGATAGTATTTTGAGGAGAATTTTTAGATATACATGTATTTATAAGGGATACTTATATCTAGTTTTCTGTAATGCCTTTGGTTTTGGTATCAGGGTAATACAGATTCATAGAAAGAGCTGAGAAGTGTTTCCTCCTCTTTGATGTTTTAAAAAAGTTTGTGAATAATTGATTTTAATTCTTTAAAAGTATAGTAGAATTTACCAGTGAAACCATATGGTCCGGGGCTTTCTTTTGTGGGTAATTTCCAACTGTTAATTCAATGTCTTTATTTATTATAGGTATATTCAGATTTTCTATTTCTCCTTGATTTAGATTGGGCAGTTGTATCTTTCCCAACATTTGTCCATTTCTTCTAGATTTTCTAATTTGTTGGTGTGTAATTGTTCATTATATGTCCTTATAAACCTTTTTTTTTTTTTTTTTGCGGTACGCGGGCCTCTCACTGTTGTGGCCTCTCCCGTTGCGGAGCACAGGCTCCGGACGCGCAGGCTCAGCGGCCATGGCTCACGGGCCCAGCCGCTCCGCGGCATGTGGGATCTTCCCGGACCAGGGCACGAACCCATGTCCCCTGCATCGGCAGGCAGACTCCCAACCACTGCGCCACCAGGGAAGCCCTATAAACCTTTTAATTACTGTAAGGTTAATAATAATGTTCCTGCTTTCATTTCTTATTTTAGTAGTTTACATCTTCTCTCCCTCTCTCCCTCTCTCTCTCTCCTTCCTTCCCTCTCTCTCTTTTTTGTCTGTTTAACTAGAGGTTTATACATTTTCCAAGAACCAACTTTTAGTTCACTGGGTTCTCTATTGTTTTTCCATTCATTTCATTGATTTCTGTTTTAATCTTTATTATTTCATTCCTTCTTTTTGCTTTGGGTTTAATTTTATTTTCTTTTCTAGTTTCTTAAGATGGAAGTTTGGATTATTGACTTGAGATCTTTATTTATTTATTTATTTTAATATAGGCACTTGCAACTATATTTCCTCTGAGCAATGCTTTTAGTTTATCCCATAATTTTGGTACATTTTGTTTTCATTTCTTTTAATGATTTTTCTGATTTCCCATGTGATTTCTGCTTTGACTGAAATAATGAGTACATTATTTAATTTTCACATGTTTGTGAATTTCCTCAAATTTCCCTTTGCTATTGATTTCTAATTTCATCTGCTTTTGATCATAGAACATACTTTGCATGATTTGAATCTTTTAAATTTATTGAGACTTATTTTGTGGCCTATCATGTGATCTATTTTGGAGTATACTCCATGTGCACTTCAGTAGAATGTGTACAGTTTGCTATATTGGATGAGGTGTTCTATAGTTGTCTGTGAGTCTAACTGGTTTATAGTTTTATGCATGTCTTATGTTTCCTTGTTGATATTCTGTGTAGTTGTCCTATCCGTTACTGAAAGTGAGGAATTGAAATCTCTAAGTATTATTATAGAATTGTCTTTCTCACTTTGGTTCTTTCAGTTTGTTTTTTTTTTCATATATTATGATACTCCTTTACTACGTGCATGTGTGTTTACAAGTTATATCTTATTGATGAATTGACTATCATTATGTAATATTCCTTTTTGTCTCTTGTAACTGTTTTTGAGTTTAACTCTATTTTGTTTGATACTAGTATAGCCACTCAGTCTCTCTTTTGATTACTATTTCCATGGCATATCTTCTTCCATCCTTTTACTTTTAACCCATTGTGTCTTTCAATCTAAAGTATGTCTCTTGTAGACAAGTTATAACTGTAACATTTATTTAAAAAATAATCCACTCTACTCATCTCTACCTTTGGATTGAATGGTTTAATTCATTTATATTTAATGCAATTACTGATAGAGAAGATTTATATCTGCCTTGTTGCTATTTGTTTTGTATATTTCTATGTCCTTTTTAAAAATTCTTCCATTCTTCCATTACTGCCACCTTTTGTGTTAAATAAATGCTATCTACTGTAATATTTAAATTAATCTGTCATTGCTTTCATAATTTTTTTTTGTTTTTTTCTAAGTTTTTGCCCTGGGGATTATAATTAATATCTTGATTTTTAACAATGTAGTTCAGATTAATACAGACTGAATTACAACAGTACATAAACTGAATTACAACAGTACATAAACTGAATTACAACAGTACATAAACTTTTGCTCTTAAAGAGCTTCATTTCCTCCCCCTTTCTTCATGCTGTTATTATACAAATCATATCTTTATACATTGTTCACACATCAACACAGATTGTAATTATTACTTATGCAGTTGTCTTTTAAATTAGATATGAGAAAAAAAGTTAAACTAAAAATAGGTTTATACTATCTTTTATATTTATCTATGTAGTTACCTTTAACAGTGTATTTTTCTTTTTTTTTCGTGTGTATTCTTTTTGTTACCTAATCTGCTTTCATTTCAGCCTGAAGATCTTCCTTTAGAATGTTAGAATTTCTTGCAGGGTGCATCAGTTAGCAATTAATTCTCTCAGTTTTTGTTTATCTGGTACTGTCTTAATCTCTCCTAAATTTTTTAAAGGATAGTTTTGATAGATATAGGATTCTGGTTGGCAGCCTCTTTCTTTCAGCATGAGCATGAGTATGTTATCTCATGGCCTTCTGACCTTCATTGTTTCTGATAAGAGTAATCAGTTTTTAATCTCACTGTGGATCTCTTGTATAAAATTAGTCACTTCTCTGTTGCTGCTTTCAAAACTTTTTTTGTCTTTTGACATTTTGGCTATAACTGTCTAGGTGTGGCCTTCACGTTACCTGTCCTGGAGTTTGATGAGTTTCTTTTTTTGGACACTTGTCTGGCAATACTCAACCAAATTTAGCCTCTACACCAGAGTTGTCAAGTACCCAGTGATAAGAGGGTCTACCACTCATAGTGAAGGGGGGCTGGGAAAAATCCCCCTGAGAAAGGGTATCTATACTGAGAACTAAAGGTCCAGGAGGAGTTACCCAGGAAGTTGGGTATAAGGGAAAAGCATTTCAGGCAGAGGGAACTGCACAAGAAATGGATCTAAGGTGAGAAGCATCATGGCACATTCATGGCACATAAAGTAAGGCCAGTGAGCCTGAAGCACAGCAGGGACATGTTCTGATTTGCTGTATTTTTTTAACATCTTTATTGGAGTATAATTGCTTTACAATGGTGTGTTGGTTTCTTCTTTATAACAAAGTGAATCAGCTATGCATATACATATATCCCCATATCTCATCCCTCTTGCGTCTCTCTCCCACCCTCCTTATCCCACCCCTCTAGGTGGTCACAAAGCACTGAGCTGATCTCCCTGTGCTATGCAGCTGCTTCCCATTAGCTATCTATTCTACGTTTGGTAGTGTATATAAGTCCATGCCACTCTCTCACTTCATCCCAGCTTACCCTTCCCCCTCCCCGTGTCCTCAAGTCCATTCTCTATGTCTGCATCTTTATTCCTGTCCTGCCCCCAGGTTCTTCAGAACCATTTTTTTTTAGATTTCATATATATGTGTTAGCATACTGTATTTGTTTTTCTCTTGCTGACTTACTTCACTCTGTATGACAGACCCTAGGTCCATCCACCTCACTACAAATAACTCAATTTCATTTCTTTTTATGGCTGAGTAATATTCCATTGTATATATGTGCCACATCTTATT
>NC_041224.1:85471954-85529868 GCF_002837175.3 Physeter macrocephalus
TATGGTTTTCTCAGGGTATATGCCCAGTAGTGGGATTGCTGGGTTGTATGGTAGCTCTATTTTTAGTTTTTTAAGGAACCTCCATGCTCTTCTCCATAGTGGCTGTATCAATTTACATTCCCACCAACAGTGCAAGAGGGTTCCCTTTTCTCCACACCCTCTCCAGCATTTATTGTTTGTAGATTTTTTGATTGATTAGTTTCTTGAATGTGTAAATTAATGTTTTTCATCAAATTTAAGAAGATTTTGGTCTTTATTTATTTAATCATTCTTTCTACTTCTTTGTCTTTCTCTTTCCTCTCTTTCTGGGACTTCTGTTATATGTATATTGGTGTGCTTGTGGTGTCCTAATCGTTTTTGAGACTGTTCATTTTTTAAATTCTTTTTTATTTTTGTTCCTGAGATTGTATAATTTCAATTTAACTATCTTCAATTTCACTGAATATTTCTTCTGTCTGCTCAAATTTTCTACTGAGCACCTTTAGTGAATTTTTCATTTCAGTTATTATACTTTTCAACTCCAGACATTTTATTTGCTTCTTTTATGTAATTTCTATGTCTATTGATAATATCTCTGTGTTGAGACACAGATCTCATATTTTCCTTTAGTTCTTCAGATCCAGTGGACTAAGATTTCCTTAGTCCTTTAAACATGTATACATACATATAATAGCTGATTTGAATCTTTCTCAGAAAGTCTGATATCTGGGCTTCCACAGGGACAGTTTCTGTTAGCTGCTTAATTTCCTGTGTATTAGCCATACTTTTTTCTTTCTTTTCTTTTCTTTTTTTTTTTTTTGCATGACTCATAAAAAGTAGAAATTTTAAATAGCATTAGTTATGCTTCAATTCTGGAAATCAGGTTCATCTCTATGCCAGGGTTTGTTATCATTTGTTTAGCAACCTTTCTGAATTAATTTTGTAAAGCCTATATTATTTGTAATATGTGGTCACTGAAATCTCTGCTTGGCTAGCTTAGTGGTCATTTAATTATTAGATAGAGATGTTCTTATTTGCCTGGAACTAATAAGTCCCATAGCTTCTGCTGGGGGGCTTGTGGGCATGTTGGGGTGTGCCATCAATACTCAAGCTAACAACTCTGCTTTACTCTTTACTTCCTGCTTGTGTAGAACCTCAAGGTTAGTCACAGGTGAGAACCCAGTGCCTTTTTAGGTCTTTTCTGAGTGTGAACACTGGCATGCACAGAGGCCTGGGTATTTACACAATCCTTTGCATTTATATACCCAGAATAGGTTGGAGATTTTTTTCAAATTCCCCTATGGACATTTCTTTCCCCAGCTTTTAGTTTTAGATTTTGTGGTTAGTTCACTGTTTGCCCAACTGCTGTCTACTGCCCCAGACAGCCATGATGTTCAGCAGTTGCCTCTGATTGTTTTTTAGAAATACCCCTGGGAAAAAGGCTGTTTCCATAGGAGAAGCTCTGAATTAGGTAAAATAAAGACCAGTGCTACTTATTCCTTTTGCCTATCATCAGGAAACAGAGCTAACACTCCTCCAATGGCTTTTCAACAAAACAACCTTATTGAAGAATCTTGACACAAGTTGCAAGACATCACTAATTAGATTTCGCTTGCCATCTGCTACACTATCCTTGTCAGAGACCAGTAAAATGTAAATTAAGAACAGATGACAGAATGAAAGGAGAAAATGACACCTTCCTGTTGATTGTGGCTACCCAATCTGGACCCTGGGGAAGCGATGCAATATTATCCGAAGGATTGCTTCTTGTCTTAGGCTAACAGAATTGGCACTGAATGAATAAATGTGTCCATTTTATTTCTTTAAGTTTTATTTGAGGTTTTCTTACCTTGGAAGAGGGGTGAGGAAGAAGGAGAGCAGATATTATCTTATATAGGAGAATTTTTCTTATAAAATATAATTTTGATAATTATTCTCTTTGATAAAGAGATGTAAAAGTTATATTAACTATGTTTAGCTTGAAGTGTATGTTTTAGTTTAAAATATACAGTAGATCAAAGATAACATTTTTTTTTTCTGGTCCACGAGACCTAGCTATAAAGATATTTTGAATTTTCAGATTGCTAAAATAACTCCCTGAATAAAAGGATGAAGTCAAGCTACTAATGAGAAACCTGTCTGATTTTATTCTGCGTCTTAATGGAAATAAGCCAAAGTAAAGTAACTTCAAACTTTTTATGAAATATCTTTGAGGGAACTAGTGGTGAGTTGTAGTCAAATTCTGTATATACATTTTAAGGCAGAGTCTGTACGGTTTGCTGATAAGTGGGATTAGGGGTATGAAATAAGGAGGCATCAAAGATGACTACAAGATATTTGGTTTGAGAAGCCAAAGAAATGGGGGAGCCATTTACTGAGGATAGTGAGAAAGTAGTTGGTATTTCCTCCTTCTTTGTTTATAAAGTCTAATAAATAGCTCCTTTGCCTTTCTAAGTTCCTGGCATGGTATGTGTGTGTAATTTAGCTGAACAATATACAGTAGTCCCCTCATCTGTTTTTTCTTTTCCCCCCACGGTTTCAGTTACCTGAGGTTAACCACAGTCAGAAATTATTAAATGGAAAATTTCAGAAATAAACAATTCATAAAATTTAAATTGCATGCCATTCTGAGCAGTGTGAAGAAATCTCAAGCAGTCCCACGCCTACCCTCTTGGGATGTGAATGATCCCTTTGTCCAGCTGCTCCACAGTGAACACGCTACCTGCCCATTAGTCATTTAAGTAGCCATATCTGTTATCAGATCAACCATCACAATATCACAGTGCTACGTTCAAATAACACTTATTTTGCTTAAAAATTGCCCCAAAGCACAAGAGCAGTGATGCTAGAAAAAACATAGTATATATTGGCTTTGGTACTATCCATGGTTTCAGTCATCCACTGGGGGTCTTGGAAAGTGTCCCCCGTGGATAAGGCAGAAGCTACTGTAAATGGCCTGCAGAGGAGCAGGATAAGAGTCAAGCCAGCACCAAACCTTTCTGCATGAACATAGAGCATGTGAAGAGAAAATGAGGACAAATTACAATGTCAGAAAGAGAAAAACAAATATTGTGTATTAACGCATATATGTGGAATCTAGAAAGATGGTACAGGTGAACCGGTTTGCAAGACAGAGATAGAGACACAGATGTAGAGAACAAACGTATGGACATCAAGGGGGGAAGTGGGTGGGGGGGTGGTGGAGGTGGGATGAATTGGGAGATTGGGGTTGACATATACACACTAATATGTATAAAATAGATAACTAATAAGAACCTGCTGTATAAAAAAATAAAATAAAAATCAAAAAAAAAAAGAGAAAAATGGGGGCAAACAATAAAGAAGAAGATATCAGAAGATTGTGCTTTAGGTAAATGAATTTCCAGACTTCCTCTGTGCCACCTACTATTCAGTTTGGTGAAAAACCTCGGTTCAAATTCCACCTTGAAATATGTGACTATGGATAGTTATGTAAACCTTCTGAACTGCAGTTTCTTCAGATGTGAAATGTTTTGAGGATTAAGTGAAAAATATAGTTTTTTTCCCGTTATTTTTATTTTCTTCTCACGCTTTACTGAAAATCTAAAAGAAAAAGTAAGGAGAACAGTCCTATATTTATAGTCTAATTTGTCTCTAAGCTTTTATATAACAAGTAATTACTGAGACTCATTGAATGTAGGGCAAAATGGTAAGGATTGAAGCAGATTTAATAAACACACAAAGTATATTTCATCCTCCAGTGATTTATAATCTAAGTACAAGCACATATAGCTTAGTTAAATGAAAGTTCAGGACAGTATTTGAGGGTGACGCAAACATGAATGCTGTAAGTAATTGTTTTAAAAAATTCAAACATTTATTGTTTGTCACTGAGCATTTACTAAGTGTTTTGCTAAGTGCCTTCAGTATGTTATGTCGCTTAATTCTAAGAGACAAACAACAATCTGTGAGTTGGGTACTACTACTTCCTTTAGGTAGAGATTGAGAGGCAGGAATACTTCTTATCTGATATTATGGAGTCTTAAATTTAGCAAGGTTAAATAATTTAGCCAAATTTACCTAGCAAGTTGCACAACCAGACCTGACTCTATTGACTATACATATAAACTTTTCACTATTTTATTTTCCTAAGGGAGTTCAGAGGTTGGAGAAATTGTTGCTATACATTGGAGCAGTCAAAAAAAATCTCATGAAAGGGGCAGGGTTTGAAAAGTTTCCTGAAAGGTGGGTAGACTAAGAAAAAAAGAAAAGTATCCAATTTCAGACACAATTCCATTAGCAGTTGAGAGGATTTGATAGTTGGGAGAGCACAAACTATTTTGGAAACAACAAGGACATCTATCTTGCTTATAGCACTGGCTTTGTGTTGGGCAGTACTAAAATTACTGAGAATAAGGATGGAAGCAAATTTTTTTAAAAAGTTTTCCTCCAATGATCTATAATCTAAGTATGTAATTTAGTTAAGTAAAAGTTCAGGACAGTATTTGCTGATGATGCAAACAGGAATGCTCACCAAGAGTTGGACTGGTGAACCGAGACCAGTTTGTAGAAGATCTTGAATGCCAAAGTAGTTTATACATCCTCTTGTAGGTAATGGTAAGCCACTGGAAGAATTTGAATATCAGTTTGGAATTATGTCAAGTTGGGAGAGACATGTTTTGAGAAATAGAAGATAAGAAAGCCATTGTGGAGGCAATTGCTCCTATCCATGTAGTAGGTGATAAATCTTGGACAGTTTTTCTCCTTAGGAATCTGTGTTTCAAAGAGTAAAACCGTATAGCTCTCCTCTCTACCCTCCTCTCTCCCCTTGTGTATCTCTTTTTCTCTCTATCCCCTTTTCTTAGAAGTCTTTACTTAGAGTAATGGATTTTTAAAGGAGAGTTTCCTTGGCTAAATATCACATGTCCTAATTTGTTTTAAACAAATGAAAACTCTGATTCAACAAAATTAAGGAACTTGTCTAAGATCATATGAAAGCAAGTGTCAAAGCCAAGACTAAAACTCAGTTTTCTGACTTTCTCTTCAGCACTGTAAGTGGTATCATTCCTATCTTTCTACTTTCTCCTGCGAGGACTTCAAGAAGAAGAAACACCAGACTTCCTGGATGATATTCTTCATTCCTTTATCTAGAATGGTATTGGCAGTCAGTATTGCTTTCAGGGGATGAGGTGAATGTTTCCTAGCTACTGAAACTCCCAATCAACAGAAATTAATTTTTCTACATCTCTGTTTCTTTCCCCAAGAGACTCATCTGGATTTTATTATACACCAGAATTAAACACATTGACATCCTCTGGAGAAAGCAG
The DNA here is from genome assembly GCF_002837175.3 of Physeter macrocephalus. Lineage (NCBI taxonomy): Eukaryota > Metazoa > Chordata > Mammalia > Artiodactyla > Physeteridae > Physeter > Physeter macrocephalus. Next base: position 85,477,240 of record NC_041224.1, read on the forward strand.
AGAATCACTTTTCTTGCTACCTCTACTAGTTAGCTGGAGAGGGAAGAGTTTTACTCTCTAGAGATACCTTTTGGCTTACAGAACATCAAGGAGTTGTAAATGCCCAGTATACCTTCTGGTCCATAAAGAAAAATTACCTTAATATGAAAGAGGCCTCAGAGGCATAGAAAAAGGGAACAAGTAAAGAGCTATGATTTTGTTCCATTCAGGAAGAGAAACATGGGGTATTATTTGGTGTTATGGTCCAATAAAGGACCCTAATATCTGGGCTTCTTTGGGAGATCGCAGCTGTAAACTTATCAACTCTCACATTAAGGATAAGAGAATGAAACTCACATTGCAATTTTAGAAAAATAATTTTTAAAATTTTTCTCAATGTTAATGGTTTTGAGCTTTACATGGAATGTTTTCATCAAGCGTTTCTCTCTAAGAAGAAAAGTACAGAGATTTTTAGACTGTAGCAGTATGGATACCCCTACCAAGACAGAGATGATCAGGAAAAATCAATATCCCATAATTAAATCTGTTGAATTAACAGTTAAAAAAAAAAGTTGCAGGGCTTCCCTGGTGGTGCAGTGGTTGAGAATCTGCCTGCCAATGCAGGGGACACAGGTTCAATCCCTGGTCTGGGAAGATCCGACATGCCGCGGAGCAACTGGGCCTGTGAGCCACAGCTGCTGAGCCTGCGCGTCAGGAGCCTGTGCTCCGGAACAAGAGAGGCCGCGACAGTGAGAGGCCTGCACACCGCGATGAAGAGTGGCCCCCGCTTGCCACAACTAGAGAAAGCCCTCGCACAGAAACGAAGACCCAATACATGCGCGTCAGGAGCCTGTGCTCCGGAACAAGAGAGGCCGCGACAGTGAGAGGCCTGCACACCGCGATGAAGAGTGGCCCCCGCTTGCCACAACTAGAGAAAGCCCTCGCACAGAAACGAAGACCCAATACAGCCAAAAATAAATAAATAAATAAATAAATTTATTAAAAAAAAAAAAAAAGTTGCAGTTTTAATTTAGATATTGGCTGCCCAGAGAAGAAATATTTTTCAGTAGCAGAATGGGGAGTTCCTTGGATCATGATGAATTATTTGCCTACCATGTGCTGAGTTGGTGCTGAAAAATTAACAAACAAGATGGACATATGTCTGTCTTTAATTACCATGCGATGATAATCCCCAGAATGCAGATTCCTAGTAGGGCTTGTTCACTGCTGTATTCCTCAGGATAAGAATAGTATCTGACACATAGTAGATGTTGTAACAATAAATATATGTTGAATTAATGACTAATATATGTTTTTATACAATGCTTTTGTCTTCTGAATATAATTTTATACCTTACACCAACTGGTCAAGTATGCAGGGGAGTATTAATTTTACATATGAGAAAACTGGAGACTAAATTGTCAAAAGACTTCTAAGGCTAGGTCGAGTAATGGCACTGGACTCACAAGCCATCAATTATTAACATATTAAACGTTGTAATCCTTTCTTCAAAGTTTGACTCTAAAGTTCAATGTGCAAATCAGATGGAAGCTGAAACACACTGGTTCATGTAGGTATGGGAGGCAAAGCTCGTCCATTTCTGTAGGTTTCTTCCCCATCTTTCATCCCCTGAGGACATTGGGTTGATATGTCTATATGGTGGTTAAGACTTTTAGGCATCTTGTAAGTAACCTGCTTCTGTATTATGCAGTCTGCTCTGGATTCAGAAGCTAATCTACTCGTGCTAATTTAGACAAATTACTTAACCTCTCTAAACTTCTATTTCCTCATCTGCAAAGTGGCAATTATAATAACAATTGCCTGTAGGGTTATTGTGAATATTAGTAGAGATAATGCATAGAAGCAGTTAACAAAAGACTGGCACTGAATGAATGTTAGTTATGATGGTGATGAGGAGAAAAAACAGCTTTTATAATCATCTGGCCTGATGTAAAAAGATGAGGTGGACCTTATTTGTTTTTCATGTAGTGATGGGATCTTTCAATATTAAATGAAATATAAGTATTCATTTTATTTTACATCACAGACATGACAACTAAGATAAAAATAAACAGTGGGAACAATGTGTTTTTGCTTTTGTGGTGTCAGAAAGCATTTGAAGGTCTTAAAACTGTTTTGCTTTGCAACTGATTTTGCTTTAATAAACATTTATTTAAGCACACTTCATTTAGGACATTAGAAATTCAAATTAAATTCCATTTTATTCACACTAATATACATTCATTAAATAATTTCTGTAGGCCAGGTGCTCTTCCGGGATCTAGAGACTCAGAGATGTGACAAGACCCAATCTTATCTTCAAAGGGCTGAACTTCTGGTGGAGTGAACTATTATAATCATGTAAAACAAATTCTGTGGCATCGGTATCCACAGGTTACTTTACAAGAATTGAAAATGTCCATATCTCTCTGGTCGTTTTGGTTATCGGAGTTTGTTGTCTAATATATTTCTCAGGACAGGATCATGGGAATAATATTCCCTGGGTTCTTGAATATTAATAACAATGTGTCTGTCCCTCTTTGTATTTGAAGGTCAGTTTTGTTGGATACAAACATCTTTGTCTCATATTTTCTTTCCTTAAATGTCTTATTTAATTCTTTGAATATCACTATTCAATTTTCTTCTGATGCATTGCTGTCAAAAAGGGATAACCTAATTTTCCCTTTTTAAGTCCCCTGCTTTTATTGCCTAGCTCCCCAATGAGTTTTCTTTTTCTTTAATATCCAGTAATATTACTAGGTTATGTCTTGATGTTGGTTCTGGATCAAGATTATGTATCTCAGACACATAATTAATTATTTTAATATGTAGTTTTAATTTTTTGATTATTTTATGTGAGTTTTTTCAGTATAGGTTTTTTAGTATTTTTAGTATAGTATTTGTTCTGATCCTTAGCTTTGTTTTCTTTCTTACCTGTTCGTATTACATTGGTCACTGTTTGCCTATCTTCAGTGTGTCATTATGTGTCATTTTCTCTTAAATCCTTTTTCATCTCTTTGTTTCCTTAGGATTAAAACTTTTTCTTTTCACATTTTTCTCATAAGACATGATTTGTATTGATTCACTCATATTTTTCTAGTCTAGGTTTCATTTACAAAATTATATTTTCTTTTTCTAACCATTTATTGAGTTACCTCATTTCTGAGTTTTTAAAATTGTTACATGTATTTTTTTTCTTGAAGTATAGAACTTCTTCCCTTTAAAAATTTTAACTTTTAAAAATCTTTTAAGTGTTTATTTTGAAATAATGGGCATCTGTCTGAAAAGTTCTAATAATTGTACAAAAAAACCCTGTATAGTTTTTACCCATCTTCCTCAGATGCTAACATCTCTCATATCCACAGTATAATGATGAAAATAACGTCAAGACACTAGTATTAACTACTCTACAGACATTATTCATATTTCGCCAATTGTGCCAATAAAGTCCCTTTCCCCAATCATAACAATGCATTTAGTATTCATGTCTTCTTAATCTCCTCCAATCTAGAAGAGCTTCTCATCCTTTTTTTGTTTTTCTTGATCTGGACATGTTTTATGAGTTTTGGTCTGTTATTTGGAGAATACACCTTAATTTGGGTTTGTCTGATGAGTAAATTCATATCCTGTATTTTTGGCAAAAGCATCACATAGGTGATGCTCTGCCCTTCTCAGTGCACCACATTATTGGATATATGATGTTGCTATGTATTTCTAATGGTGATGGTATCTTTGATCAGTTGATTACGGCAGTATCTGCTGTGTTTCTTCACCATAAATTTAGTATTTATTTCCCTTTGAAATTAATAAGTATCTTATGGGGAGATATTCCAAGTCTATGTAAATATTCTGTTACTCATAATACTTTCACCCACTAATTTTAGCATCCATTGATTATTCTTGCTTGCAACAATTACTATTATTATATTTACCAAATAATAACTTTATTTTCCTTCACTCCTTCTATATTTACTAATTAGAATTCTACTCAAATGAGGAGCTATTCCTTTATTTATTTATATCAGTACAAACTTATATTTACTTTATTTATAGATAATAGTATATTATTATTACTTTTATTATTATTGATTTTATTGTTCAAATCTTACCACATTTGGTCATTGGGATTCCCTTAAAATTGATTCCTCTGTCATTTCAACATGTTCCCATTATTTTTGAGTACTTTTAAAATTTCAAGCATCATAATATGTTCTAGACTTATATTCTTCTTTCCTCACCCAGGCATTACTTCAAGAAGCCCTGATTTCTTTGATTAAATAACGATACTTAGAAAATGTGATCTGAGCATTTTATATGTTCATTGCTACTAGGGGGTTATTGTTTCTAGGTTCTTCTAGTAGACAGAGCTAGGAAATAAATGCATGAACACACACACACACACACACACAATACACATACTTTTGTATCTATTTCTTTATCTACCTATCTCTCTATATGAAACCATGAGTTCATGCTGATACTTCTGATTCCAGTACAACACCACAGAGTTAATTCTTTATTTATAACTCCTTTTTGTGACTATGAGAAAACTGGTTGTTATTACTCATAATTAACTTACTTGTTTACTCAGTTCTAGAATACATCCAAAGCAGTCTTAGAATTGGTAGCTCAGAATTGAATACTGCTGTGAAAAACACACTTGTGTACTATTGTTTTTGCCTTTAGCTTTAGAGTATATAGCAACAATATTTTTTTCTAAAGTTACTTGAGTCAGTTATTTCTTCCTACTTCTGTAAGTGTTATTTATTTGCCATAGAGCTTAAGTTTATTTGTAACTAATCCATTTGGAGTTCTATTCATGGTTTTCTCATTATATTTATTTAGTCATATAAGTATATGAAACATTAACATGATTCTAAAAGTTGGAACAATACAGAAAGGTATGATCAGAGAGGTGTCACTTGCCCTTTATTCCTCCTACCCCATTCCCATTCATCCATACTTTATATCCTATTTCCATCTGCCTTCTGTAAGTAATCAATCTTATTAGTTTCTGATTTATCTTGTATTTTTTGCACAAACGAATAGATGTATGTGTATTGTCTTATGTCTCCTTCATTCTTAAATATGCTTTTTATATTTTACATAACTTTTTATAATTTAACTTTATACCGTGAAAATCACCATTCCATATTAGTTCATAGATACCTTCCTCTTCATTTAATAGGTGCACAATACTCCATTTTTTAAATGCACCAAATTATTCAACCACTCTCTTATAGGAGCATTTTCTTCTGTATTGTAATATTATATCCTTTTACCTTACTGAATTATTTATTGAGTTAATCATTGGTTTTCGAGGTCATAATAAAAATATATAAAAAATATGTTATTATATTCATATATATATGTAGAAGCAGAATTGATGCATACTTTTTTTTTTTTTTTTTTTTTTGGGGTATGCGGGCCTCCCCCCCCCGCGGCCTCTCCCGTTGCGGAGCACAGGCTCCGGACGCGCAGGCCCAGCGGCCATGGCTCACGGGCCCAGGCGCCCCGCGGCACGCGAGACCCTCCCAGACCGGGGCGCGAACCCGGCCCCCCTGCATCAGCAGGCGGACGCGCAACCACCGCACCACCAGGGAAGCCCGATGCATACTTTTTAAACACATACATATGACACAGAAAGTATCCACCAATTCTTATTTTCTGATTGTCTTTCTCGGGAATGAGTGTTGAATTTTTTCAAAAGATTATTTTTTATTTTTTTAACATTATGGAGATAATCATTAGGTCTTGGTTTTTGGAAATGCTTTTTATAATTTCCCATTCTGACAACTTTTTGTGAAGATTATTAATGTATTTAAAATTTCATAAATTAAATAAATTATTCTTACTCATATCTGGTAAATAATATTATGTGGTCCAAAATGTCAGCCAGTTGCAATAGGTGACCTCAAGTGATTACTGACACCCTGGCTGGTCTCAGAATTGTTGGCACAGACAAAGGTCTCAAGACATAGCTTTAGAAACTTTAACCTTAGAGTATTAACTGTTTCAATGGGAGTGATACCTATTTTTATTGAGTCAGTTGTATATGGGATCAAGTGCTATGTAGAAATGTGAATTAACTGGTTACATATTCCTGATTTATACAAGTGATAGTGTAGGGCTCACCTATATTTGCCCACCCCTTAATCTGGTCTGACCTGATTTCAGCTTGTCCTCACCTTGTTATCTTTTGAATTGTTCCATTGGATGTTTGAATGATATTATGAAGCCAGACTTGTCAAAATAACTTGGAGAAAACACATTTTCATCTTAACTCTATATTGGTTTTCAAATTAAAACATGCAAAAGACTAATACAGTAGTGGGGAAAATGAGGTGGGAAGGTAGGGGGGATGTGTCTTCAAACATTTGGAGCTAGTGCTGCTCTAGGTCGGATGCTAGTGATTCTAAATAGCATATGTTCTAGGTTCTTGGAAGTGTGGTGGCAATAAAATCCTTTATAAAGTACATGTTCCTATGTAAGTGTTAATTTTCTTTCTTTCCGTAAAGTATAGTATAAGGCACTGCTTCTTTTTGTTTATTGCCGTTGGCTTTTTAAAATAAATTTATGTTGGAGTATAGGTGATTTACAATGTTGAGTTACTTTCAGGTGTACAGCAAAGTGATTCAGTTATACATATACATATATCTATTTCTTTTCAGATTCTTCAAGTAGAGTTCCCTGTGCTATACAGTAGGTCCTTGTTGATTATCTATTTTATATATAGTAATGTGTGTATGTTAATCCCAAACTCCTAATTTATCCCTCTCCCCAACCTTTCCCCTTTGGTAACCATAACTTTGTTTTCTAAGTCCGTGAACCTGTTTCTATTTCATAAATAAGTTCATTTGTATCATTTTTTAGATTCCACATATAAGTGATACCATATGATATTTGTCTTTCTCCATCTGACTGAATTCACTTAGTATGATAATATCTAGGTCTGTCCATGTTGCTGCAAATGGCATTATTTCATTCTTTTTTATGGCTGAGTTATATTCCATTGTACATATGTACCACATCTTCTTTATTCATCTGCTGATGGACATTTAGGTTGTTTCCATGTCTTGGCTATTGTAAATAGTGCTGCTATGAACATAGGGGTGCATGTATCTTTTCTAATTATGGTTTTCTCCAGATATATGCCCAGGAGTGGGATTGCTGGATCATTAGGTAACTCTATTTTTAGTTTCTTACGGAACCTCTACTGTTCTCCGTAGTGTCTGTACCAATTTACATTCCCATCAACAGCGTAGGAGGGGTCACTAAATGTGCATACAGATTCCCTCTAGCTCTTGTTAAAATGCAGATTCTGGGCTGGGACCCAGGTTTCTACGTATCTAACAAGCTCCTGAATCATGCTAATGCTGTGGGTTTGTGACCATACTTTGAGGAACAAGGGCATGAAAATGACTAGTTTAGGTTTGAACTAACCTAGGTTCAGGTGTCAGCTCTGGGTAATTTATTTAACAAGGTTGACATTTGAACCCTGGTAAGTTCTCTGGGCCCATCTTTTAAAGACCTCAGCTTTCCTCTACCTGAGCTCTGGGGTGACCAGTCCTCTGGTGTCACATTGCTGGGTTCTTGGAGGTGTTGAGGGACCCCTGGGTTTGATCTCTTCTATTTCCCTTCTCCCTAGATTATTGCCTCTCTGAGCATTTTGCATGACAAAAATATTTTGAACATAATAATATGTCTCTGGTAACCCTGATCGTTTGAGTTGTATTAACAACTGTGGCCTTAAGATGAAACTGCCTTTTGTTTCTCCCTCTTTCCTCCCTTTCCTGATCCAAGTGATCTTTATTTGGAAAGCTTTGGGTGCAGTGTCTGGCCCATAGTGGCCCATGCTGTTCTGTCGTGTTCTTCCATGCATCTCTTTACCTTGATAAATATTCTCCTCCTGCATCCATGCCGCCTCTTGTTACTAGGATGTGCAGCGCATGGTGACGCACTTGCTAAGTCTCAAGCACGCTACCTCTCTTTAGACTTCAGAGCTTGCTGTGCCGCGGGCACTTGTATCAGTAAGCCAGGCATCACTCTTTCAGTCTGATGGGCCCCATCTCTCCTTTTATCAGGCACGGATGGATGGGAGATTTTTGAATCATTTTATTGTCTGACTGCAGCTTTATAGATGGTCTTTCAGGAAGCAACTCCCTTTTCCTCTTTCTTCCTCTGACTTGTGGTTCTTTCTTTGCTTCAGGGGTCCTGGTAGGTCAGGGTATGCTTGTCAAGGCCTTTGGTTATATGGTTTATTTCCCATTCTCTGGTCAGGATAAGCCCTGTTCTTAGCAGATACATAAAATCCACAATTAATCTTAAGAAACTGGTTTACAGTGACATCATTTCCCTTTAGGCTGTCTGACCTTTAAGGCTATCCTTAGGTTACCATGAAGTTGGTGGCTTTTATTCAGTGACCTCTTAGGACTGGCCCTTCTGATTCATTTTTTATAATTTTGGCTGAGTTTTTTTCTTTTTTTTGGTCATAAAATGACCATATTTTCAGGAAACAAAAAGCCTTTTTTTTTTTTTTTTTTTTTTTTAAGGGAAGGAATTTGTCCTACCAAAACCTGCAGGTTTAATGGTTAGAGAGACATCCTAGACACGGGCTGCAAATACCTAAAAAAAGCAGGCTCATAATATATACATAAAACACTCAGAGGTAAAAATAGGGAGCGAAGGTGCCTGAGGTTGGGGGAGAGTGTACCCCAACTAAAACATTCAAAGTCAATTAAAACAATCAAACCCAATTCTGGTCAGGGATCCTACCTTTGAAACCCCTCCGTTCACCAGGAATTGAGGGGTTTCTTGGGAAATATAGGAATTTCAAGGCTATAACTGCAACATTCCAGGACAAACTGGATGGTTGGTCACCCTAGACCTAGCATACTTTGTGCATCTAAGCTTTATCTTAAACTAGACTGTAGTTAAACCAAAGCTTTTCTTTTAAGAAATGAGGACTATTTGGATCAAATGACTTCCCCCTGTGAAAACCAAAAGGAAGTGCTTTTTTCCCCTGCTCTGTAAGTTTGCAATATTCAGTGGGGAAAAAAATAGCAATGCTCACCATTTTATTCTCCTTATAAGCAAAGCAGGACTTCAAACTCTATTTGAGGGATGACCCCTTTTCAGAAATTAGAGGCACTGAATTTATTGCCAACCAGTCATAGCTGTCCATCTGCTAATTCTCTCCACATAGAGGGAGCAGCTGTCATTTCAGAAATGCTACAGTAGATAATAAGATGGGGTGCATTTCCTCTTCAAATGCTTAAAACAAATCCCTAGGAAGAGTGGCAGCAGTTCCTCTGACTGCATGAATCTCTGATATTATTAACACAAAATGCCAAATTGATTTGGAGATTGGAAGAAAATGTATTTGCTTTAAAAGGAAAAGCACTCAAGTTAGGTGTAGTACATATTGTAATAATCTACAATTGCCGAGATCTAGGAACTGCAGAAGCCATAGGCACACACAGAGATACTCTCAAAATCATAGCCACGCACAGAGCGCTGAATACAAATACACACATACGGGTTTCCCAAGTTCATACAATCTACGTATACCAAAGGAATGCATCGTTGTCTCCACCACTGTGAAACAAACAAAATTTATCCCCAACTAACAGCTTGCCTAAGTCTCACATTGGCCCAGTTTCTCTCCAAATCCATGTACCTAGTCAATCTTAGATGCCATCCTCCTCTTGGTACTATTTAATGGCCCGCTTGGTATATTAAATAGTCCATTCAGCAATTTATATTGTTATATCCTTGCATTTTTTTCCTTAGATAACTTCTTTTCTCTTCAGTCTCATTGCTTCCACCATTAAAAGTGCTCAAGTCAACTTGAACTTAAAACTAACCACAGCCTCTGGTTTGGGGTTCCTAGCCAAGATTCTATTCCCCTCCAATCAATCTGCATATTGCTCTCTGATTATCATTCATAAGGAAAAATATTAGGATGAGGTAAGGAACTAATGAATATAGTCCAAGTGGTGCTATGCGTCCCTGAGTATTGTAGATGTGGATGAGGATGCAGATACAGCTATAGATGGAGACGTGCATGTGTATATAGGTGTGGACATGACATGGACATAGACAAGGGTGATGATAGAGTTATGTAGGTATTTCTCCATGGAGATATCTAAAATAGAGATCATTTAATTTAACCCTCAAAATAGTCCTGGGAGATAGGTTATACTTATATTCTTTTGCATATGACAATATTGACTCTCAAAGGGGCACCCAACCCCATATCTGGTGACAGAGCTGGGAGTTGAGACTTGATCTTCTTAACCAACACTCAGTCTCATTCTGATTGCAACACAAAACTTTTCTTTCCTATTTTTTGTAGAACTGCAATCTAGAACAGTATATCTGCTGTTTGGTAACCTCTGAGTCTTTTCCACGTGGACATTGCTCTTGAACTTGGTCTTTGTGGAACATACGGATGGAAGAGGTAGAGAGAGTTGCATGGAATTGCTGGCTATTGGACACATGTAATGCTTGCATTTTCATTTCTACAAATAGAAATGCTTTTAAGGGGCCTTCACTGATTTCATTACTTTTGATGTTACAAAGAAAAAAGAAATCCCCAGTGTTGATGAGAATCCAGGTCAAGGCAAGGAGAATCACAGAGCAGTTAAAGAAAAATCCTGAGGCTCTGGGATTTTGTGCCTGCAAGTACCTTGATTTGAGAAAAGAAATTCATTTAAACTCAGCAAATAAGCTCAGGAGAAAGTCTGGGACACTGGCTTCTTTCCATTGTTATTTGCTTCTTTCCAAAAATCTGCTTTGTATTTTACCTTCATCCTTGTTCGTCAGGCAGAAACCCTATTTCTAGATGTCATTGCTATTAAAAAGAGGAAGTGGGGGGTGGAAAGCAAGAAAAGAACAAAAAAGTCAGAGAGGTAGATGCAAAAAGCCTCCCATTTCTCAAGTCAAAATATGTTAATGGTGAAATCGGGAAAAATGATTAATCTAATGATTTTCAGTTTCCAGTGAGCTGTAAGAGGGGCTAGCAAGCAGCAGGAAACTAATATTTAAAGATAATTTCAGAAACATGAGATGAAAACGTGGTGAAAGGAGGAGGCTGAACCTTTTTCCTTCCGCCTCCAAGGTTTATTGAAAATAGCGTTTTTTCTTTAAACAGAAAACGTAATGTGATTCTACATTTAAATCTAGTACATTTTTTTCGCTCCAAATTATTTACTGAATACCAACTCTTACACAGTTCCTATATTAGGGTTTTGATGGTAACATAGAAACTGTTTCTGCCTCCGGGAAGCTTACAGTCTAACTGCAAATGTAAGAGAAATAAAAAGAAATTAAAAAAAAAAATCTAAAAAGGTTTTTATAAGAACTCTGATGAAGGTTGTCCCAGGATGCTATTGCAACAAATAGGAGCAGAATGTAATGGCCTGGTGATCAGGGAAAGTTTCCCTGCAGGGCTGATCCCTGAATGTTGAATAGCGGGGAAGGGATAGAGCTTTGGAGAGTCCTGGCAATGAGACCAGTAGGCATAATTGATCAGAGAACTGTGTGCAGTTTGATCAAGCTGAAGTATAGAAAGACAAGAGCGGCAGGAGGTGGCGATAGGGATTAGGGTAGGGGGTTGGGAGGACTAGGCCATGGAAGTACTGTACTGCTTCCTCCTAATCTGTGTTACCTTGATCCTTAGCCCTATTGAATAAATCATGTCTCAGCAGGACTTCTGGTTGCCTCCCTGGAGAATGGGCTGTGCTTGGTCATTTCTGGTCGTCATCCTTGGCTTTTAGGATGACCTTACCTGTCACTCAGCAACTCAGCTTCCTTCCCTCTGAATTGCAGTCACTGTTCTCACTCACCAGCTGTGTCATCTTTGTAAAGCGACTTGTTTCTTTCAAACATGAACATCCCCTTTTCCCAGATGAGGAGATGTACGATTTTAAGCTCATTTCTAGAGCTAACATTCCATGATAATGTCTCTGAAAATGATAGTCTGGCTCTCTGAGTAAATGTCAAGCTTTCTGTGTCATCTATATGGACAGGGAGGGCAGAAGCAATGTGATAGGAGGAAGAGCCTTATGCTTTTTTTCAGAGGGAAACAGACCTGGATGAACAGCCTAGCTCTAAGTTATGTGACCTTGGGCCATTTATTTAACCATTTCTAAGTGTCAGTCTCTTCATTGGGGTGCAATAATATCCAGAGTTATTGGGCCAGCTAGAAATATCATATGTAATATGCCCAGCATGATAGATTGAGCTCAGCTTAATTATTTGTAGAACTGAAGGTCCCAGAGCCTAGAGAAATTTATTGAATTTGTTCTCCGTGGATGTATTGTATAGCAGGGAACATTTCTCAAACTTTGCCTTCAAACTCTGGTAACCCCAAATCAAGTTAAATATGGTTTCTAAGTTCTTTTAGGGGCTGTGAATATTCACGACACGTTGGGAGATTAGAGGCCAGATATGCATCTTTCTGGACAACTTCAATTGATGTCAATGGAGAAGAAGACAGAAGGAAGTTAGATTCATTAGTTTAATTGTTTGTCTTGTCGAGCTTTATTTTCTCAAGTTATTTTCTTCTAAATGTGTATTTATTTGCTTGTTGTTTGTTCCTGCAGTCACAGATGCTCACTGAGAGGAGGGGATTTGAACAGACAGTGGCTCTCCCCTAGTGCTCATCTCCAGCCCACAATTTACCACGCCAAAGGCCTCCTCCACTACCTGGGCAGCATTGGCCGTCGTCCCACGGTGAGTTACTTCCTTCACTTCCTTCTCCTTCTACACTCTTGCTTGGCTCCTTCCACCTTCCAGGAGGCAGAATACATTCTGTCCAGGCAGGAAGACTAGACACAAGCCAAAGACCTGTGTGTGACAAGCTGTAAAGTGTGTGTGTGTGTGTGTGTGTGTGTGTGTGTGTGTGTGTATGTGTGTGTGGGGGTATTCACTTCCTAAGGCTGCCATAGCGAAGTACCACAAACTGGGTAGCTTAAAACAACAGAAACATATTCTCTCACATTTCTGGAGGCTAGAAGTCTGGAGATTAAAGTGTCAGCAGGCCCTGATCTCTCTGAAGCCTATGGGAAATAACCCTTCATTGCCTCTTCCTAGCTTCTGGTGATTTCCAGCAATGCTTAGCATCCCTTGGCTTGGGGGGGAGGGCACAATTCCAATCTCTGCCTCTGTCTTCACATGGCCATCTTTGCCCTCTGTGTGTCTGTGTAGAAATTTCCCTTTTCTTGTCAGGATAGCAGACACTGGACTAGGGCCCACCCTAATTCAGTATGGTCTCCTCTTAACTTGATTACATCTGTAAAGAATCTTTTTCCAAATAAGGTCACATTCATAAGGACTGGGAATTAGAGCTTCAACATATCTTTTTGGTAAACAATTTAACCAACAATGGGAGCAAACCAGTAGTTCAATACTCTGGTGAAAACTGGGCAAAAAATTGCATTTCATCCCATTTCCTGGGTCTTTATTTTTTTTTTCAGTTATTATTCAAGAAAGGAAATGGTATTTTTTCCAAATATTATTTGGAAAAAAATCCTCTAGATGTTCAGATTGACATTCAACTAGAACTTATTAAATTCCAATGATGACTCTGGCACTGTGCTACGCACTTTCATGTGTAGGCTTTTCTTCCAAGCCTATAGTAACTTAGCAATTGATGAAAAACAGACTATATGGATCCAGAGGCTTAGGCTCAAGTTAAGATAGGAGGCAATACTAGCTAAGTAACTGTATGAAACTGATCATTTATTTTATTTTTATTTTTTTTAACATCTTTATTGAAGTATAATTGCTATACTGATTTTTTTTTTGAATTGCAAACTGTCCTGTTGGGAGTATTTAGAGTATACAATTATAGTTTTATAAAATTATTATTTATTTATTTTTGGCTATGTTGGGTCTTCGTTTCTGTGCAAAGGCTTTCTCTAGTTGTGGCAAGCGGGGGCCACTCTTCATCGCGGTGCATGGGGCGGCGAGGGGGGACCACTCTTCATCGCGGTGCGCGGACCTCTCACTATCGCGGCCTCTCTTGTTGCAGAGCACAGGCTCCAGACGCGCAGGCTCAGTAGTTGTGGCTCATGGGCCCAGTTGCTCCGTGGCATGTGGGATCTTCCCAGACCAGGGCTCGAACCCGTGTCCCCTGCGTTGGCAGGCAGACCCTCAACTACTGCGCCACCAGGGAAGCCCTACTGATCATTTATTGACTACAAACTGTGAACATATATGTCTGCAAAAGTGCAGAGGAGCATATGTCCAAATTTAGAGTGCTTACCTAACCTAAGGAACTTAAACTAATGTGGAAGAGCTCACGGATTAACCAACTCAGACAATTACCTCTACCATTAACCAAATTTTGACCATGTACTATGTCATCAAAACAGTGTCACATTCAATGAATATCTAGTGAAACAATGGGTGAATATCTAATATACAAGCTTATTTAACTCTCAAAAAGATTAAGAGGTCAAGTGATTTCCTTGGCATCACCAGGAAGCATACGGCAGAGTTGAGATTCAGTTCTGATCTGGTTTTCCACCCAGAACCCCATCTTTCTTCAACACTTACTCTTTGAGAGGATGTGTTGGCGTGTCCCCAAGACTACTTTCAGGTTCGGTGATTCCCTGGAAAGACTCACAGAACCCAGAATAGTTTTTCTGCTCACAATTACAGTTTATTACAGTGAAAGGATACAGATTATAATCAGCAAAGATAAAAAGCACTGAGGGCAGAGTCAAGGAGAGACAGGTATAAGTCCAGGTGTCTGCTCCCAGGGGAGTTGTATGGACAGTGCTTAATTCTCCAGCAATGATGTATAATAACAGGTAGAGTGTTGCTAACCAGGGAAGCTCCCCTGAGCCTCGGTGTCCAGGATTTTTTATCAGGGGTTATTTTGTAGCCATGGTGTCCCACGTGGCTGATCTTAGTTACTCAGTCTCCAGACCCTTCAGAGGTCAAACTGACACTTTGCGGCGCAAGAACCCCACCATATATCACATTGTCAGCATCAACCTTCTCACATTGCCCGAGGCCCAGGTAAAGAAAGACTCTCTTATCTAGCAGAATATTCCAAAGATGTCAAGGCGTTCTCCCAGGAGTCAGTCAAGGACCAGACCTTTCTTTGGAGTGTACAGGGTTTAAACACTTCAGACTTGCTGAGTCAACACTTTATTGCAAAGAGGACAAAGCACATCCTTTTCCCTTAAGAATGCTTTTTCTACACTGGTCAAAATGTGCAATATTTTCATGCTAGCTCCCACCCCCCACCCCCTTCCAAGGAGATGCTGTAATCTATGCTGTCTACCCTGTAGAAGCAAGTTCATGGCCTACATAGCAGAGCATCAATATCACAGTCAAGATCTTGAAAAGTATGTTTCTCTGTATAGAAGGCCTTAGCCTCTGGGAGGAGAGAGAGAGAGACTTACAGAAAAAAAGGTTCCAACCTGATACACAGTTAAGCATACACACATTCAACCTGTAACAAACAGGATTCCTCTCTGTTCTGACAATCTCTAATTGAAGAGCAGAACATTTATTTTAAAGCGTGACAGGTGAAAGCCTTGTTTAAAAATATAAATAAACATAGCGTGACAGGCGAAAGCCTTGTTTAAAAATATAAATAAACATTAATTAACTGTAAACATGACAGCCACAGACTTATTTCCTGCTGGGACCATCTGAGAGGTGGGTGAGAAACAGCTGAGTCCTAGATGCAATTCAGTGTCACAAAGCTCTCCCATAGGCTCAACATCACCTTTCAGCTACCTACGCGGCTGTATTTAACCGGCCTCCTGCTGACAGCAGAAGCACTGTCACTCATTCAGTACTCAGGCCTGTCCTGTGCCGGGAAGATTTCCACTGAGCCAAGATTACCTCTTGGGCTAGTTGTAGGTTAACTGTGACTCCTCCCAAACTCTGACTCATGAAAATATTTCTTAAAGCATCAGGAAGCCAGTTTCTGGTGGCTAGGAGATTCCACCTGTTCTAGATGATACTGAGACATTTGCCTATTGGCAGGTAGAATAATATAAACTCCCAGAACCGATGAGAATGCAGGACAGTGAGAGAAAGCAATGTCATGATACTTCTGGGGGTTGCTAAAGACCAGATAATTCATTCAGTTTATAAGCAATATGGCATTATTCACAAATTGTTTCATCCATCCATCCATCCATCCATCTGTCCATCTATCCACCCATCCATCTGGGCAGTCATCCATTTGTCTGCTTATTTACACCATGTGTGTAATCACTGTGCTAGATGCCAGAAGGTACCTTTTCTTTGAGGAGTCCATAGTTTCCTTGGTAGAAAGTAGAGTCAGGTCTGCAAAGAAACCAATGTAGCAAAAGATGGTAAAAACTGAAACCAAGGCTCATGGGAGTTGTAAGAACACAAACGAGAGGTCGAGCCACTTTCCCTAAAGGTTATGGAAAAGCTAGAGACTGGAGATGCCATTTGAGCTAGACTTGAAAGATGAGTAAAAGTTTTTCTTGTACTAGTA
This sequence comes from Physeter macrocephalus, assembly GCF_002837175.3. Lineage (NCBI taxonomy): Eukaryota > Metazoa > Chordata > Mammalia > Artiodactyla > Physeteridae > Physeter > Physeter macrocephalus. Next base: position 85,493,718 of record NC_041224.1, read on the forward strand.
GTAAAGTAGAGAGGTAGTCTTATTCTATTGTAGTAAAGTAGAGAAATATTCTGTCTTCAGAGGTCTACAGGCCTGATTATGGACTCTTAGATCTTCTGCCTTGTGAAATTGAAGAGTTGGTGAATTTAGGGTCACCTCACAGAGCAAAAGAAAGGAAGCTTTTTATTAACTGATAGCATAGTTCTCACATCACACTGATCTTATGGTCTCTTTCCCATCTTCTTGAACTTCCATTTTCTGTCTCTCTTGTTTGTCAGAAGATAAGGAAATCTGCTCCAGATGTTGGAGCCCAAAGCCCAGAACCTACAAAATATTGGCATATTCATACACTGGAATACAATTCAGCAATAAAAAATTAAAGACAATAACAATAAACCACAGATATACTCAGCAACATGGACCAATTTCAGGAACATGTTTAGTGAAATAAGCTAGACACTAAGAAGCACATATTCTATGTTTCTATTTATGCAAAGTTTAAGTAAACCAGAGCAGTGGTTGTCCCTAGAAGGGGATTAAATAAAAGGGGCCAGGAGGGAACTTTCTAGGTTAGTGGAAATGTTCTATATTTTGAATGAAGAGTCAGTTACACCAAAACTCATTGACTCAAAACTCATTCAAGTTCTGTTCATGTACACATTTACATTTATATTTACTTAGAATTAAAGAGAAATCAAAGCAAAGTCACAGAGCTTTGAAATGCAGCTAGGAGGTAAAGGGGGCTGTCCCAAATTAAACTGACCAGAATGGAGGCATGCAAGTCAAGCCAAGGAAGATTATCTTTGCCAGAACACAGAGAAAGGCTGAGAAGACTTATTAGAAATCAGTAAGCTCTGGCCAGAGAAAATGTACGTAAGCGGAGAAGCCCAGAGGAGCAGACAGGCTTGACAATCAATGAGTAGGAAGTGTTGAAGTGTTCCTCTTTGTGGAGCCAGCGCCCCATAAGGGCCAGGAGGCACATGGCTCAGGGGCAGTAGGGCATGGCTTGGGGCAGTGGGCGAAAGCTCTCAGGCTCTAGCAAGCTCCCAGGAAGCCAGATCAGCAGTCTCTTCTGAGCTGCTGGGTTGTAGCTGCCTGGCCCCTGTGCCGCTGCAAAGGGTCTGGGCTTCAGAATTAGGAGAGGTATGGATTCCCATCCCCTTGGCTCTTGCTCTGTGAGTGCGTGTTGGTAAAGGGATTGCAGTGCTCTCTGAGCAGCTCATTGATTTCCGTTTACCGCTCACAAAAACTAGGGCGCCTTCTGCCAGGGGCCAGGGAGGGCATATTTTGGTTTTATCTTTCTCTGGGGCCCAATGGAACAGAACTTTTAGCTGCTTAAATGATTTTCCTGGTCTTTTCTGTCCCTCTTGCATATGTTTTTAGTTAATCAGCTTCTTTTTTTAAAAAAGGCACGAAAGGAGAGGGGAAAAAGGAATGGCATGTCCCTTCCTGAAATCTTGTCTCCGAGGACCTCAGGATACTCTACACACATAATTTATTTTATCTCCACTTTACTCCTCAGAAGTGTTAGAAGAACAAGTGTTATTGTTACTTATTTTCATTGACTCAGGCTAAGGTACTGAATCTAGAATTCTCCTCTTTTTGTATTTGAGGATATAGTAGGGGAAAAAAAAAAATCCCCAAACCAAAAAAAAAAAACCATGGAGGTCCTGGGTAACAATAATAATAATAATAATTTGATTCCATATTTTTTAATTTAAAATTGTTCCCACGCTATCAGAATAAAGATTGAACAATGCTTCTTTAACATACCAGAAACCATGTTTTATAGGTGTTTTTTTAAAATGATAAAAAGAGAATGCATACAATTTGTAATTTTTATTTTTTTAATTAATTTTTATTGGAGTCTAGTTGATTTACAATGTTGTGTTAGTTTCTGCTGGACAGCAAAGTGAATCAGTTATACATATATCCATTCTTTTTTTTATTTTTTAATTTTTAAAAATAAATTTATTTATTTTTGTCTGCATTGGGTCTTCGTTGCTGCACGTGGGCTTTCTCTAGTTTCAGCGAGCGGGGGCTACTCTTAATTGCGGTGCATGGGCTTCTCATTGCGTTGGCTTCTCTTGTTGCGGAGCACGGACTCTAGGCACATGGGCTTCAGTAGTTGTGGCATGTGGGCTCAGTAGTTGTGGCACGTGGGCTCTAGAGCACAGGCTCAGTAGTTGTGGTGCACGGACTCTAGAGCATAGGCTCAGTAGTTGTGGCACACAAGCTTAGTTGCTCCGCGGCATGTGGGATCTTCCCGGACCAGGGCTTGAACATGTGTCCCCTGCATTGGCAGGCGGATTCTTAACCACTGCACCTCCAGAGAAGTCCTCCACTCTTTTTTAGATTCTCTTCCCATATAGGTCATTACAGAGTATTGAGTAGAGTTCCCTGGGTTATATAGTAGGTTCTTATTAGTTATATATTTTATATGTAGTAGTGTGTTATGTCAATCCTGTAGGTGTTTTTACAGATGTAAATACTCTACATTTAAGTGAATTGCTAAGGTTTCTTGGATAAACTTATGTTGGAAAGCAAAGGGAATATTCCCTTCTTTCTGACTAGTATCTCCAATGAAATTTCTATGTATCACAGGGACTGGAAACCTGGGGTTCTCCATATGCTACAGGGCAGGCTGGTTAGATTTTTCAAAAAAGTCTGAGAAAATTCCCTCTTTTTCATTTTTTGCAAAATGGACTGAGGTTAGGAGGTGAGGTAGAGGGGAAAATAGGAGGGTGTTTGCCTGCATCAGTGTTTCCCTTCAGCCTAGTTGAAGGTGCCTCTGCTCGGCGCTGGTGGAAATGGGAGGAAGGCAAGAGACAGGGCCAGATGGACTAGCTTTGCTATAAAGGTATTCTCTGTGAGGGTGGGCTGCAAGTCAGAACAGGCTTCAGATGAAGACATGGGGAGACCTGTGCTTCATCTGCTAAATACCTATGTCCAAGGAAGACTGTAGTGAGAGAGCAAGGCAGGGGTGATCATAGCCAATGGCACTGGGCAGAGAGCTCAAAGTTCTAGTCCCAGAAAGTAGGGTTTGCCAAGACCAAAGCACAGTCCAGCCTAGGGTCCAAGACAACTAACAGTCCTCCAAGATAGGATTGCACATCAGGAAACGGAGGCAAGCTTCCTTTTATTGACTGGCTAGGCATGGTGGTGGGTCAGTGTTCATACCCCATTCCCTAGGTTTACCCAGACAATTTGGAAATCTGCCATGGGTCAAAAAGACTAGTCTAGATCCCACCTTCTGGTGAAGACAGGGTTCCCGATAAGCTATCTACCCTAACTGACATTGTCACACAAAGTCGGTGGGTTAATGCTTCTACCTTGAGAGCTTTAGTACCTGCAACTGAGTGAGATAGATGGCAGAGGCCTCACCCAGGCTGATAGGTTGCAGGCACCGTGTCCAAAGGTGGCGGCCAGACTGCTGCTTCTCTCCCTTCAATGTCTAAAGCCGGAGAAAAAGAGCAGTTTTAACTGCTGGGGAGCCTGCCAAGGCCTCACTGCACAAGTACCCTCTTGGGGTGTTAAGCTCCCTCCTCATGGAGGGACAGCTGGCCAGAGGCAGCGAGTAGAAATCAGCTTAGGCAAGACCTCAGGGTAAGCCTGGTCATTCACTCTTAATTTTGCTAATTGACAGACTTGTTATACTGCGCTTTATCATTGATATACCCAATAATATTTTGTTCTGGAAAATCTTTGGAGCCAGACCAATTAGAGTTTGAGATAAAACACATGGGTTTTCAATGGGAGGCCACGTGCAAATCACTTAACTTCCTTTAACCTTAGAAAAAGTTGAGCCTCATATGTAAATGTGAATGATAGCCTCCTTTCAGGAATTTTATACTGATTAAACATGTACGTAAAACCTTAGCAGAGTGACTGGCACGTATCAAGCATTTACATAAACAGCAGAGATTTAAATTATTATTACTTCCCAGGAGGGTGCTACATACAAAACAAAGCCTTATACTAGACTGCATGATTTTGCATTAATGTACATGTGCTCTTTCAATGTAATTGAAATATTTTGGAAGGAAGGCCATTATATTATAATACATAACACTGGAATGGCAGAAAACCTCCTCCAGCATTTTATAACATGTAGTAAAGGGTTCCACTGTGAGAAATCTTTTTTTTTTTTTTTTTTTTTGCTGTATGCGGGCCTCTCACTGCTGTGGCCTCTCCCGTTGCGGAGCACAGGCTCCAGACGCGCAGGCTCAGCGGCCATGGCTCACGGGCCCAGCCGCTCCACGGCATGTGGGATCTTCCCGGACCGGGGCACGAACCCATATCCCCTGCATCAGCCGGCAGACTCTCAACCACTGCGCCACCAGGGAAGCCCTGTGAGAAATCTTATAACCGGTTAGTTACTAATACCTTCTGCTGAGTGAAATGTGAAAAATTTCACCCCAAATTAGACATTGGAGGGAGACAAAACTGATTTGTAAGTAAAGGCTGCTTTTCTAAGGCCATGTTGGAACTTTGGCCCACAACAACGCAATTTAAGTGAAAGTCTCTCACTTTAGGAAAGGGAAAGCAGCATCAAATCTTCTTTCAGGTAGTTATAGGAATAAGTGCTGCACATGCCCTCTGTGGTTAGCCTCAGCCATGACTGATGTTGCTGATAACTCAGATGAAATACTTGCTAAGAAGAGAGCATGACTGTCAATAAAAGGATGGGGAAATGTGGTCTTGCAAACAGGGTTCTTGGATAATTGAACATGCCACCAATAGCATTTCCCTCATAGAAAGGTTTCCTCTACTCAAGAGCTTGGGCTGAATGTTGTCTGCAGAATATTGTGCACAGGCTCGCATCTCCAGGGCTTTAGTGAGACTTGGTTGGTTTAATTGGAAGTATTGCTGTTTTGGGTTTCCATCACATTCCCCAGAATTAGCCTCCTTTGAGCTCCAGCCTCGCCTTCAGTTTCTTGTGGCGATGGAATAAATAATGCAGAGGTCTTGCTGCCGGGAAGCAGGAACAAGACCCAGATGTCAGGAATGGAAAACACAGCAGCTTAAAGCTAGCAAAGCAGAGCAGCAAACAATCAGGAATAGGAGAGCTGCGGGAGCAGGCGAATGGCTAGGGGAGGTGTGTTTGAGATGGGGGTGGGTAACCTCTTGAACAAGGTGCCCAATTAGCTTACAGAGGAACAAGGATGGGACCAAAGAATGGAGGGGAAAGATGGTGAAGGGATGTGAGTAGCATAGTAATGTGGCCCTGAACGGTCTCTTTGCTAAGCAAGAAATGATGGAACTCATGTTTGCGTGAAATAAATTAACCTTGCAGTTTAACTCAGACAGTAATTCACTGGGAGAGGCACTAGGGAGATGCGTGAGAGCCTGATTTCAAAATCGTAATCCAATCCACACTATATACCTTGCTGATGAAGAAAGTGAGACGCAGGGGAATCAGTTTAGCTCAGGGTGAACAAGTTCAAAACTAACCACTCCAGCTCAAACAAAACAAAACTTAACTGAACGAAACCTTCAAATCTGCATCTCTTCCCATGTTCCTTGCCTTGGGGAAAAGCGCATCATATTTTCTATTCACTTAATCCGGAAATCTAGGTATTATTCCTAACCTCTTCCTCACTGAGCCCCTAAATCCATTTAGTCTCCAATTCCTATAGATTTTACTTCCTTACTCTCTCACCAAAAGTGCTTTCTCTCCATACTTAAATTTGCTGACTTAAACTAGGCCCTTGTCATTTCTCTTGCCTGGTCTCAGTCCTTGTAATCCATTCTTAACACTCCTGTTCTGGTGACCTGATCATGCTGGCCCTCTTTGCTACAATACTTTGATGGCTGCTTCACCACCTTCGGGAAAATGTCCACACATCCTGGAATGGTATGCACGTGCATTAATGCTGTGACCACTGTCCACTTCTGCCTACATGTAAGGTCCACTCTCCTTCACTCTGTAGTCTTATTCTGAATCATTGCAATTCTTCATACCCATAGTCCTTTCTTCCTCATTTTCCATTTGCTTGGACAGCCCTCACTCAGCAGGACTCATCTTAGGCATCACCCCCTAGAGAACCCCAGGACCACCACATCATACACCTTCAGGGGTGCCATTCCTTAGAGTGCAGTGTGAATGATGCCCCATGAGTTGTGCAGCGTGTCCTTATCTGGGTTCCCAGAGAACCCTGTGTGTCTGTCTCCTCTCACTGCAATATGATCACCTATTCACTTGTGGGGTCGTCCCAACAAAACAGCTCCTGGAAGAGGCAACATAGACCTGAAAAGTGTTTTAAAACATGGAGTCTGGATGAGAGCAAACTCAGGTTCAATTACTTGCTCACATACTTAATAGCAGTGCAAACTTAAGCAAGCCTAGGCAAGTTACTTATTTATTTTTTTTGCTATTAAGTTTTCTTAGCTGCAAAGCGGGGGATAATTATAGCACCTACTTCATCATGAGATAATCTACATTAAGTGTTTAGCACAGTATCTGAAGCATCATCGTAAGTCTTCCATAAATTAACTACTGTTGTTCTTGTCATTGTTATTGAGGGCAGTACTGCCTTATATTAAAATTTTAATTTCTCCTGCCACACCACAGGCACCCAGCGAATATTTGTTGACTCAATTGATGAATAAGCAAGATAGGGCTATTGATGAACCCATGGGTGTTAGAGTGCCACTTCCTAGTACAGAATTTTACCAGAAGGAAGTAGACAAGTGTAAAGCCATCCATAGGAAAGAAAAAGCTTCCTCAACTGAAATAACTTGATAATTTGTCTTGTAATTGCCCCCTGCAATTTAGAGGAACACACGTTTCCTATAACTAACAGGCATTTATTTTTATGGATGTCATTTGAGCAACAAGTAGAACAATGCCTCCTTTACTTTGAATTTTCAGAGGCCGCTAGATCTCCTAGGGCTCATTCCCACAGGTGGGGATGTCTATAATTTGTTGTTTACCTCAGATTTCAGAATCTTTTAAGAGTCAGAAAACAATCAAATCTTTTCTTCCAGTTGAATTTGGCAGCTAAGGAGCACCTGTCACCACATAGGCCTAGCTTCTGGCTTTATTGAGGAATCTGTTGCTAAGACACAGTCTTAATTTGTTTGCACACTTTTCATAAGAATGTGGGTGTTTATTCACAGAGAGAAACTGAGGCATGAGAGATAAAGGTTGGTGGAAAATTCATGATGGTAGAGGATTAAACCTCCACGATTTGATTGGTCCCTTTAGAGGCTTTCAATGCCTGGTCCCGGACCCAGGGGCATCAGCAGCACCTGGGATTGTTAGAAATGCACATTCCCGGGCCTCACCCAGACTTGCTTGCATCACAGAATCGCTGGGGAGTGGCCCACAGTCTGTGACTTAACACGTCCTCCAGGTTATTCTGATGCTTGATAACATGTCAGATCTGCTGCTCTAGACTCTAGACCCATACAAGTGGGTTTCAACCCTGGCTGCACATTTAGAATCACCTGGAAAACTTTAAAAAATCCCATCCCCCTGGTGTCACTGCAGACCAATTAAATCAAAATCTCTGGAGATGGGCTCTAGAGATTGATATTTTTAAAATCTCCTCAGGAGATTCTAATGCACAGACAGGATGGAGAAGCACTGGCCTAGGGTATATTTTTGTTACACATAACAGAAGCCTGCTAAAGTAACCCAAGGTGGAAATTTTGAAGGAAAAAATTCAAGTAAGTTCTAACCAGAACTGGAAAGCACCAAAACCCCAGACACTTCTTCTGTCCATCTCGCATTTTTCTCCTTCTGTGGCCACATTTTCTGTTTTCTGCTTTTCTCTGCACATTTAATTCTCTTACCCGTTACAAAACAACTTCTTTTTCTCATTCACTGTTTCTGCTCTGCTTTTTCATTATTTGTCTTGTCATTGGACCAACTCCCCCCTCCCAACTCTGTGTGACCTTTTGGCTTGAACACCCACAGCTCTAGATTCTAGAGAGATTTATTTTCTCATAAGATTTTTAACTTGAAACTATGAACTAAGGATTCCCCCCACCAAAAAAAAAATCCTTTTTCTTTTTTTGAAGAGAAAAAAAATACTTTTCTGCTAACAGGAAATTTGCAATGCAATTTAAAAATCTCCCCACCCACCCAATAAAATAGTAGCTTTCTGTTATTGACAAGAGAGAGGGAGAGGAAAAGAAGGTAAATTTAAGGAGAACAGTTTCAATTCCTTTAGTTCTTAAAACTTTCATCTCACAGATGTTTGTCTGACAACCACCTTGATTCCAGAAATTAGTCTTGACATCGCTGAATTCTTCCCTGCTTACATAGCCCAAGCGACACACTTATCAGTTCTAACCTGCTATTCAAGAGTTTTCATCTTCTCCCATTATGACTGGGCAGACCATCTACCTATTTACCCTTTTTAATTTTTCTTACACATATGTGTTTATCTATGGCTCCATGCATGCACCTTGCGTGTCCCGGGACATTCCTGCTGTTAATGGCTTCCTATTCAATCAATAAACTATAGGACTTCATCAGATACCAGAAAGTAGCCTCAGCCATCATCTCACCTAACTTCTCAACCAACAGCATCGTTGAGAGCAATTTATTTGGCTTTTGCTGAAGTATTTCCAGAGAACGGAAACTTTTAAAAGTGTGACACAGCATTGCAAGACAGCTATAATCATTGAAAGTTATTTCTTACTGGTAATAAATATTCAACAACTGAATTTAATATGGAGCTGGAATCTACGTCCATGGTACATATTCTCCTTCCTTTTGCCTTCCTCTGCTCTTTGAAAAGATAGCAGATATATTTATTCATGTTTCAAATGGGAAAATTTGTAAATTTGGAGGGCTGCTATGAAGACCCCACTGAGCCTTCTTTTTTTCTAGGATAAGCATCTCCAGTATCTTTAGGCAATCTGTGTTTATAAACATTCCCATTTCCTTGCCTGTCTGATTCCTCTCTACTGAGGTACACTAGCTTGTTTTAAAAGGCCACACTCAGAATTAAAAAAACACTATATGAGATATAAATTGACCAGTATGCGGTACATTGGACTGATTGTTCTCCTTATGTATGACCACTTTACTTCTCCAGAAGCAATTTATGATTAATTTTGACATCCATGGCTAGTGAGTCATTCTGAGCAAACTGTCATCTAAAACCTCCAAATCTCTCATTCAAAACCTACTTCTTAGCTAAATGTCACTTTTACTTTTTCCACTGTTGGAATCTAATTGTAGGAGCTGCATATTCCAATGTAAGTTTTTCTATTTCCAAGAATTCTGCTCTTTTTGGCCCTTATAATTTCTGCTCTTACTTGCTTACTCTGCTATCAGTTGTCCTCAATTCTGTATCATTAGCAAATTTGACAAACACCTTCAGTTACCTACCCTGTGTGCTTAACTAACTACACAAAGACTACATTTCTACAGACTAAGGAACAAATGTTAGGAAATACCAGGACTTCCGTCTCTTTGAAACACACAAATGTGTACGTATCATATATTAATTTTAAGTACACAGATCACACCTCTACAGCTTGCTAAATTCTCACGAAATGAACACACCATGTAACCATCAACCAAATCGAGAGACAGAACACCACGGGCAACCCAGACATCGGACCATAATGTAATGTCCCCCTTCCCCCAAACATAGACATTATCCTAATTTCTATCACTGCATTAGTTTTGCCTGTTTTTGAATGTCATATCAAGGAAATCATATGGATGTACTCTTTTGTATCTAGCTTGTTCTTTCATTCTTAATGCTGGACAGTATTCTGTTGAATGATTATGCTACAATTTATTAATCAGTTCTACTGTTTACAGATTTAGGCTACTAAAAATAGTGTTGCCGTGTATATTCTTGATATCTTCTGGTGCCCAGTATATGCATTTCTGTTGGGCAGGTTCTAGAATATGTGTATATTCAGCTTTAGAAGACACTCCAAAATTGTTTTCTAGGTAGTGGTATAGATATAGTCCCACAAGCTGGGTTCAATAGTTTCCATTGCTCCATATCCCAGCCAACGTTTGGTATTGTCTTTTCATGATGTTAGGAGTCCTGATTACCCATTAGATGCAGGGGCATCTCACTGTGGTGTTTAAATTATATTTCCTTGATATTGATGAGGTTGAGTACATTTTCATTTGCTTAATAGCCATTTGGAACTTCTCTTTTGTGAACTATCGATTCAAGTTTTTTGCCCATTTAAAAATTGAGTTGCTTCTTTTTTTCTTATTGATGTATGTACAACATTCTCTCTATGAATCATTTGTTGAATATATGTACTGCACATGTGTTATTTCACTCTTTGGTTTGCCTTTTCACATTCTTCTGGTGTCTTTGGATCAAAAGAAATTCTTAAATGAAATATATCTAGTTTTTAAATATTTTCATTTATTTTTAGTTCTTTTTTTAAAAAGTTTTTTTTTAATTAATTAATTAATTTATTTTTCTTTGGCTGCGTTGGGCCTTCATTGCTGCGCACAGGCTTTCTTTAGTTGTGGCGAGTGGGAGCTACTCTTTGTTGCAGTGCACGGGCTTCTTACTGCGGTGGCTTCTCTTGTTGTGGAGCACGGGCTCTAGGCATGCAGGCTTCAGTAGTTGTGGTGCATGGGCTTAGTTGCTTCGCGACATGAGGGATCTTCCCGGACCAGGGATCAAACCCATTTCCCCTGCATTGGCAGGCGGATTCTTAACCACTGCACCACCAGGGAAGTCCCAAGATTGTGTATTATTTTTTAATCCTTTATGGCTATTGAATTTTATCAAACGTTTTTATGCATCTATTATGGTTATCATATTAGTTCTTTCTTTAGTCTGTAAATGGAGTGAATCACATTGAATTATTTTTGATGTTGAAATAACCCAACTTTGCATTCTGGATTTTAACTAAATATTATGATGCATACTTGTTTCATTTTTATGAAACAATTTTAGAAAAGTTCCAAAAATAGCACAGAGTACCCATATATACTTCATCCAGTTTCCCCTAATGCTAATGTTTTGCACAATTATGGTACAATTATCAAAGCTGAAAAATAATATTAGAGCCATAGTATAAATGGTACTACAGACTTCGTATGGATTTTACTAGCTTTTCCACCAATTTTTTTTATTTGTTTCAGAATCTAATCCATGATCCCCATTGTATTTAGATTTCATGTTTTCTTAGTTTCTCCTCTATGAGAGTCCCTCAGACATTCTTTGTCTTTCATGACCATGATGATTTTTAAAATATTGGTCATATTTTTACTTTTCTTCAATATGAATTTTTTCAGGGTGTCTGTTACTGGTGATGTTTACCTTGATCACTTGGTTAAGGGTGATGTCTGCTGGGTTTCTCCATTGTAAAGTTACTATTTTTCCTTTTGCAATTAACATCTTGATGGAGATATTCTGACACTATGCAAATAATCCTTTTTCTCCACAAATCTTTCTCACTAATTTTGGCATCCATCAGTGGATCTTGCCAGCAACAGTTATTACAGCGGTGTTCTAATGGGGATTTTCTATTTACTTCATTTCTCCTGTATTTATTAATTGGAGTCTGTCTGTAAGGAAGAACTATTAAAGCCTATTTCTTATTTCCTCTTCCAGTTTTGGCCTTGTGTCCTCCCCTGTCACAAGTAAACTTGTCAGAAGAGCTACATGTGACTCATATTTCCTTTTATCCTGTTCAACCCTAAGCACCTTCCAATCTACCTTCCTTCCTGATAATTCTACCAAAAGAACTCTTGCTAAAGTCACCAGTGGTCCTCGTGTGCCTGGTTCTGCTAAGTAAACAGTATCTACCTTAGGAAGTTGACATTTTAAACATGTAAAAAACCAATAGATTTAGTTTCTCCTTTGTTTGGCCATTGTAGGTCTTCTGTGATTTCCATGGTCACTCCCAAAAGAGGAATGTGTTCCTTTATGGTTGTAGCATCAAAGAGACTCTGTGGCAGGCAGAGTCCACTGTGGACACATCCAATCTCTTGGAAGATGTCAGCTACAGGGTAAGTCATTATGGAGGATGACACCAGATATTTTGTGTCCACATGCTTGCCTTTGAGACATGCCTCAACCATTATTTTCCTAAATAGGCATTTTGATATTTTAACTATAGGATTATAGTACAAGCAGGTTGAAGGTGTGTGTAACCTCTCCACATTTTTGATGAATAATGGCTTCTTGCCTGGTTACTCTGAATTTGTTTTTTCTATATGATATGATACAGTGCATAGGATGTGCGAATTGGAGACAGGAAACTTCATCTTAATACCTAACTTTATAATTATTAACTGTGTGACTATGAGCCATTAACACTCCCTCTCTGAACCCCCATTCTTCACCTGTAAAACGAGGATAGTGAAAATACCGTCCCTGTTAGGTATTATATTTATGGAAGGAACAAAATGATGCTGAATTGGAAAGGATCTTAAATAAATATGAAGTGATGAAAAAAATTTAAGGCATTAGACCATCCACATTCCTCTGCTTGAGCATACTATAAAAAGTAGAACAGTGACCCGCTGAACCTAATTCTATTTTTTCTGGGTTCCAGTAGTTGGAGCTCAACTATCCCCACACTGAACCCAAGAGGAGATTAAGGAGAGGTAAGGAAGGAAGGACTTCTTCCTGTCAGGATAAAGTAAACAGGCTGTTGCTTGCTGAATATTAGGAAGAGGTAGAAGAGGTCAAGTTATCCAACCACAAAATAAAAACTGGCCTTTGTTTCAAATTTATATAGGAAAAAGAGAAAAATTATTGAGTTGGAAAAACCTAGTTCTCCTCCTGTGTCTTTCTCTTTTAATTTTACACAGAACACTTCATTTATGACACTTCTGGGGACCAAATATTTGGATTTTTCCCTCCACCAAGCAATTCTGTGACACCAGCTGGATATCTTACAATTTAACTCAGTTCTGACACTATCTACCTGGAGATAACACCAGATCCCTCAGGTTAAGGGCTTAGTCCCAGGAGACATGCCCCTATTTCAGATGCCAACTGCAAGTAGTAGGTCCTCAGGTTACCCACAACTTCTGTCTGTCTTGGCTACAAATCAGAGGTTCCCATGATCTCCTCCCCGTTGGGTTCGATTATTTGCTAGAACAGCTCACGGTACTCATGGGAACACTTACTTACATTTACCAATTTATTAAACGATGTGATAAAGGATACAGATGAACAGCCAGATAAAGAGATATGGAGATCTGGAAGGGTCCAGAGCTTCTGTACCTGTGGAGTTGGGAGTAGGGTGCATTACTTCTCAGTGTATGGATGTGTTCACCAACCTGCAAGCTCCCTGAGCCCCATACTATTTGGATCTTATGGAAGCTTCCTCACATGGGCATGATCATTTATCAACTCCATTTCCAGCCCCTCTCTCTTTCCTAGAGAAGTGATGATCTGCCCTGATCCAGGAACCATTCAGGAGCTCACCCAGAGTCACCTTATTAGAACAAAAGATGCTCCTACCACTCTTATCACATAGAAATTTGCAAATGTTTTACGAATCTCATGTCAGAACTGGGGGTGAAGAACCAATATATATTTCTTACTACAAATCACCATATCACAGTTACGATGGTACCAACTTCTTCTAAATCCCTTATTATTCTGGATATATGAATTTACTGTGTGTGAAATACCTTCATTCACAGGGTTAGTGAGTATTAAAAGAGGTAAAAACCCACCAAGCTACTATTTCACCTGGAATTACTTCCCCTGTGTCCTGAATTTTTTTTCACCCTCTTCATTCATGTCTATTAGAAGCATGACTGCTACTGATCAGTAGAGTTCCCCCCAAGGCTATTAAAGCTGAACCAACAGCTTATCCTCAATGTCATATTTACACTAAGGCTCAGCTAGAGTACTGGCGATAAACCTCAAGAAGCTTAACTGCTTTATCTTACTTAGGAAACTAGTTTAGTATATTAAAACGTTCATCTGGGCAGGTCATGCTGACTTGTATAAAATTATCTCTTATGAGTGGTACATCTTAAACTAAAAGAATCTATACCATCCAATCTTAAATATAGAGTCACCATGAGTTTTAGCTCTTTTTCCAAAAGAAAGTTGACAATATTCATAGATAATAATAAAGCTTACCCCAAAGACTTGTGATGATTAAATGAATTAATGCATGCAAAATACATAGTAAGCATTCAGTGAAAAGGTATCTATTATAATCTTAATATTTGGGAAACTGAAATTAAGTTTAAGGTACAGAGCAAGTGTCAGGGGAAGAGTTGAATGTCCCAAGCCTTCTTGCCCCACCCAAACCGGGGCGACCCCAGGAAACATTGAAGCAGGTCTTCAGTGGATCAGTTCATATGTAGAGTTCATCAATTTCCTATTCATTTACAAAACAAAACGTAACAAACAAACAACCTCCAGTTATCACAGCTATCATCATCTTCATTGCTCACTCTGACATAGATCTATTTGTGTGAAATCAAAAGGGAAATGCAATGAGGACTTTACTGTAAATGAGATAGTTTGGAGCCCGTTATTTAATGAATGGATAAATTGCCGCTATGGAGGTGTAAGAGGGTACTGCCACTGCACTTTGTAAATCTCACATCCTCCAGCCTCCAGTGAAGGGATCATAGCTCATAGAGCTCTCCAAGATGCACGCCATTAATTTGAGTGTGTGGTTATTTGGAGCGGGGCCGTACTAGCTAAGAAAACAAGGTTCACTTAAGTAAGAAAGCAAAGATCATTTAAACGATGTCAGATTAAGTTTTGGCAACAAGGTAAAACATTGATAAATTATAATTACATTCATGTATTCTTGATCATATTATATATATATATAGCAACTAAAAAAATATATATATACTTATATATAATATATATTCTATTTATGTATGTTTAAGCAGTCCTCTAAAGGCTTGGAGTAGCAGATTCCATTTATTTCAGTGAATAGTTATGAAGTACCCTCTACAAGCAGCATAGATTCATGTGCAGAGATTTTCCTGTGAACAAGACACAAACTTCTAGGCTGCAGAGGAGATAGAAAATAAACAACAAATTACATACACAATAATTTAACTGTAATTGTGATGAGTACTCTGAAGGAGAAAAATGGGCAGAGGGATAGCAGGGAGAGAGGGACAAGTGTGGATAGATAAAATCAATTAGGAGGCAATTGGAGAAACTCTGAGGATAACATTAGCATTTCATTTCCCTTAAAATTATGATGCTTTAGGTCTGGAGGATATGTAAGAACTTAGAGATCATAGTAGGTTATGTTAATAATTACATTAATGTATATTTATATCATATAATAATTATATTAATCTTTATATTAATATAGTTAATGGTTATGTTAAACATGACAATAAGAACCAGAGATACAATATTAAAAGATTTGCTCTATGTTCTAGAATTGAACAAAACTGCATTTCCTTAACAATAATTCCTTAATTTATGTTCTCATCAATTTGTTCTGCTTCTCCATCTTGTCCCTATAATTTGTCCAAAGACCCGATGCTATACTGTTTCTTATCTAATGTATATAATTTTATATTATGTTCTAGTTTTTGGAGATTCTGTCAACACTGAAGTGAGAGAACCCTTCTTGTTCATGTCACAAAAGTTCTGAGCTAAGTGTAGTATTTCAGCTGTCCCAAACACCTGTTGTACTTTCAACTCTGAGACGTCATCTTTGGGGGATGGAAGGGTCCAGTGACTAGAAGTCCCCTCTCTGTCAATCGGAGAGAGGCAAGGGTCTACTGATGCCTTCTAAATGGAAATTTAGTGATCTCACATAAAGCTTTTCTACGCTAGGAAAAGATGGTATATATGAATCCAGAGAGTATGAATTTTTAGAAGTTTTATAATTGGTCCAGCTTCAGATTTGTGGATCGGAGAATGAGACTGAAATGTTCATTTTGGCAGTTCCAGTCTCTCAGGAAACAAGTGAACGTTATATGTGCTCCTACTCAAGAATCATCAATGGCCCGTGTGTCTGAGATAAGGAAAGTTCAGCTAGAAAACAGTGAGGCTGGATGGAGCTACTCTCTAAATTTCAGTTCCCTGTGAAGTCTGTGGCTTTCCATGAGACTCAACTCAGCAATGTATGAGGCTGAATGTATGTTGCAACCTTGTTCCACCATGATGCAGGAAGATGGGGTTGAAAGATCATACTCTTTGGAGTTGGCCATATTGGCATTTGGATCCCATTCCAGTCACTTTGTAGTTGGACTTGAACTATTTCTTTCTAGCTTTTCTAAGCCTCAGTTTCCTCATCTTTAAAAGTATTAAAAAAATTGGTGTCCATTACTCAGGATAGATAGAAGGTTTATAGTTGCACATAGTAAGTGTTTAATGTATTGAGATGCTTAATACATACTGAGAAGTTGTTTTTTATGATGCATAGCCCCAATCACCGGCAACTCATCATAATCTGATTTTTTTTTAATTGTAGACTCTTCCCAAAATCCTTGATAAACTAGCACCAGCATTCACCTTAAGCAGCTGCAGCTTCCTCGTGGAGAAATCCCGAGCCTCCACAGCACGAGTAGTGGTGTGGAGAGAGATGGGTGTGTCCAGAAGCTACACCATGGAGAGCAGCTACTGTGGCTGCAACCAGGGCCCCTATCAGGTATGTGAGGCTGTGGAATATCCATGCTTTCTGTCTGGCAGCAGTACACTGTGATGCGGAGCTATCACACACCACTTGTTCCTGCTCTCTAGCCTGAAAGAGGAAGAAGTCTCCAGGTAGGGTCTGGCCCAGCTCCCTGATCTTGCTGAAGAACTAGTTCAATGATTGTCTTCCCTGGCAGCACAATCTGCGTCGATCCTGGAAGCAATTTGTGCATGCCTGCTGATTTGGTTTCTCAATCATCTGCCCTCGCCAGCAAGTGGCAGGGGAGCCTCCCTCAGACAGGCACCCCCGGCTTTTATGGAACCTCTGCCTGGCCCTGTTCTATGCATGAGAACATTTTCTTTCCTTTTGCAACAACTGGGACTAGTCCCCTATGCATCATAAAAAAGACATAGGTCAGCATGTAGGTATTGTCAAGACGTACGTGGATTGTGTTTCTCTGTCTTCTGTGCTTATCTAAATTAGCGGCTCTCTGTTATCCTGCTATCACCAGAGCAAACAGAAGCGTGTGCATGACGTGGGTCTCCCCAAGATGAGTGGTGTTACGACTCAAATTCTAGCATCCAGGGAAATGGCTCATATAAATCGTATTCTTTCTACAGCTATATTAGCTCTTACAGTGGGCTGTTCTAGCTGCTTGTCCCACTCCCTCACTAGAGGAGCATAAATAAGGGACATTGTGACAGTGCCAGGGTAACAGACTCTTTTAAATTCATTAGGCAAGCTGACAGACTACTCCTTGGTGACTTCTATTCAACCTCAAGAATACCTGGACCTCACCAGCCTTAAAGCTCATTGTGTTGGCTTTGATACTTTCCTGGAACTGCTAGGAAGTGCTTGGCATCTCCGTAATCTGGTGCTTGCGGAAATCTGTTAACTGTCAAAGGCAGTCCAGGGAGTGACAGGTGATGACCATTATCTAACTTCCCACCTGGTCAAAGAGATTTTTCAACACAGGGTTACTGAACCACCCATTTTGACTTATTAATTCTGTTAAATAGCCGGTTAGTTTGTCTACACAGTGGCTTGAAAGAATTGTTTTTGTTACTGAATTAATAAACTATTAGACTGAATTAATCCATATTTATCCACATTACTCCAGTGCAGAATAAGAAGAGTGAGCTTGTTGGGGAGACATGGGATTGGGCGTCCAAAGACCTCACTCTTCCACTTACCAGCCGTGCTGCAAACTGCTTACCTCTATTGAACCTATACATTTCATATATCAAACGCAGATATTAATAAGGATTCGTCTCCTTCCTACTAGACAAAATTTTTGTAAAGGCCAAAAGAAAATACATATACAAATATAATTGGAGGTTATATCATCAGGTATCTGTTCCTTCTCTTGACATTCAAAACCCATAGGACTGGAAAAAAAATAAGCCTGGAATATTGTGACTCTAAGACCTTATGGGTATAGACTTGTGCCTCTCTAGCTGTATGCTTCTTGAAGACAACTCCACGCATCCCTCACAGATTTATTGGATTTGTGACTTTCATTGACTTTGTTTCTCCAAGCACCAATTCAGGCTAACAGCTTCTAGTCACATAAGTATCAATGCCATTCACAGTAAATCAACCAGACACTCAAAGGCCCTTGAAGCTGTTGTTTGAAAACTAAATGACTCATAGGTTCAGGCCCTCACCAACTCTTCGTCTTCCATGCAGCATACATACTGGCTGTTGGAAATGACAGTGAAAGAGGCTTGTCCAGTGGGACAGCTTTCAGATATGGGCTCAGCATTTGCCCCGGGAAATTTTCCACATGGCCTTTGCATGGGGTCTCTACAAGGAAGAATGGAGAAGGAACTGACTAGAGAAAAGCCCTAACAGTGCCAGATCTGGCTTTGCTTTAAAAATCCTATTCTCTATATGAAGCACCTCTCTGAACGGATAGGTTTTCCCCTTCCCTTTGTTTTTCTGTCCTTACAAACATTGTCGAGTAACTGAGCAGAATTGCAGACAGTGACCAAGAGGATGGTGAGCAATTTTATATATGGGAGGGTGGAGGGGCACCCTGGGGAAATGAAACCAGCCCAGAGTTGGGTGTTTTGGTGATTTTTGTTTGAGGTATATAATGAAGACCACGAGCTATAAAGCAGTATAGAAATTTCCATCCTGAACATACTGCAAATGACTTTTGTACATTGAGAAGCTGAGTCCCAGTTGGGTCCTGAGGTTATTATTCTAAGGTCATCTTTCCATTTTGTGTTTAGCATTACCATTTATACAAAAGATGGAAAATACTTAAATATACCCACGAGGGGTATTCCTTCCTGCCTTCATAAGAATATAAACATTTTTGCAGTTTCTCTGGTTAATGCGGCTTTAACGTAGTTCCGATCATTTCTCCCAGCACACTAAGTACCTGATCTGTTAGTACTGAAATGAAATATCATTTCTTACAGTGACATTTATGTTGGAACTGCATTAAGCAATATAAGCTATCACCTTCAAATAATTATTATTAATATGATATTTTCCCTTCTGTTTTCCAGTCTATAGTTGGCTAATTAAAAAAAAAAAAAAAACTTCTCCAGCTTTTGTTGTTTGGGGGATATAGTCTCTACTGCTAGGTTATATGCTTTGATCCATAATTTGTATTTAATGTGGAAGTCCCATCCACTGAGAGATTTACTTTCCGTATTAGGGAGTGGCCCAAAGCTGTGGAGGCTGTTGAAGGGAAAAGCCAAAATGGAATGATGTGTCCTTTGGGGGCTCATTTTTTAGAGTCATTTTTCAGACTCTATGTGGACAGCTGTGTGCTTCACACTGAGTTGAGTGTTTGCAACCTGGAGTCACATGCATGGTGTGTTTGCACATGCGAAGGCATGTGACTGGGTCCCGTGGACTGCTTGTGGCTTAGGAGGATAATGTAAAAGCTCCCACCCAATCAGGCTCCTTGACAGTGCTGCTGACTCATGGGACGACAAAGAGGGTCTTAGAGGAAGGACAGAAGATGGGTGACTCAGCTGAGGTTTGAAGAGTGACTCAACTGGGTGTTAATATTCCCTACCTGCAACTGCTTGCCTTGTATTGTGGACCCTCAAGCAATCCATCCTCTTTACCACCAACAGAGGGATTTTTCAGTGACCCAAACCTATTCAAGTCAAGTACTGCCCATAACCCTCATTATGTCTAGAGAAAATCCAATTCCTCATCGTGACGTGTAAGGCCTTTGACAATCTCCTCATTCATTTTTCTATACTCAATGCCTTCTTTAGTATAGAATAGTTGTTACGTATCTGTGTTGACTGACCAATGACTGAATGGATAAGTGAGCAAATGAATGGTGATTTCCGGGTAGGGTCAGATGATTTTCCTCTGTCCATGGATAATTAGAAAAAGGAGAAGAAATCACCATGTCCAAATATGACTAGAAGCCATTCTAAAATGGAGATTTTTAAGAGTTGCTATAATTGGTGGAAATGGAAAATACATGGGTGAGAGAGGGAAATGAGTAAGAATGCAACTCTGAGACCTCTTAGGCCTGTCACTATATACATGATTTGAGAGCATCTAATGGATTCTTTCCCCGAGTAAGGTGATTCTAGTCCAGGTGTGGAATTTCACATGGCCACATTCTAATAACAGGTGATGATTAGAAAGGAGGACAGCCACCGTGCATGTGAGAGATGCTGGTATGTACCTCCTAGATCCCCCTGAAGAGGTGCTCATTTCCCCAGTGGCTCACAGCTGTGTCCATCACCAGAAATTACTTGTAGCTGGCAGAAACTACCTTGACCAAAGCCATGGCTCCTCTGTGTGAGCCTGCATCCAATGGCTGGTCTATGTGGGGTTACAATGGCCTGGCCTCCTAGCCTTAGTTGGGAAAACTCCAGAGAGGGTGCCATTCGAGCTCCAGAACTCCCTGTAGGATCGGTGGGGACCTCTGTTGCAATTGCACTGAGGTTCAACCTCCTCCTCTGCCCAATTCTGCTTTCCTCACCACTCATAGGTGGTGTTGTGGTGAGAGCTCCCCCAAAAGCCTTCTGCAAAACAAATTCTAACAGTATTTCCACAAAGGCTTAACTTAGAAAACATAAATTTTGGAACTAAGTTCTTGAGCTATTGAAGATGGTTTGATAGGGACAAATTCATAGAAGAAATTAAATCATCTCAACTTGGCTTTCAAGCCTCCCAGTGCCCTCTTAATTCACATTCTGCTCCCCTTAGTTGTTTTGGGAACACGGCCCACACAGAATGAGAGACTGCAGCTAGGTACAGGGCCTCTTGCACTGGTGCTCTACTGCTGTTGTGGTAGAAGAGAGATGGAGTGTATTAGTTTCCCACGGCTACCATACAAATTAACCACAAATTAGGTGGCTTAAAATTACTCTGTAACAGTTCTGGAGGCTAGAAGTCCAACATTAAGGTGTTGGTGGCACCACATACTCTCTAAAGGCTCTAGGGGAGAATCTGGTCCAGGGCTTTCTCTTAGCTTCTGATGTGTCCTGGCTTGTAGATGCATCACTCCAATCTCTTCCCTTTGTCATCACATGGCCATCTCCACTTGTCTGCCTCTGTCTCTGTGTCTTCTCTCCTCTTCTTATAAGGACACCAGTCATATTGCATTTGGGACCCACCCTATTCCAGTATGACCTCATCTTAACTAATTACATCTCCAACAACCCTACTTCCGAATAAGGTCAAATTATGAAGTTCTTGGAAGGACACTAATTTTGGGGAGACCTATTCAACCTAGTACACTGGTCCAGGCAAGAAAGTACAGAATATTTAGATCCAAAAACCAAAAAGACGTTTTTATTTCTGTCTCCATATTTCTGTGCTGTGAATCCCCAAACAAATGATAACTACTCTTGTTTTCTCTCTACCTCATGATCAAGAAATTAAGAAGTTTAGATTTTCTTGGAACATTTTGGAAGACAGATTGGAGAGTCGTGCCATAATTAATGAATGCTGATTAGTGCTGCTTGAGTATTATAACATGCAGTGCCCTTAAATAAGCAATAATAACAAATACGTCTATGGTATTTACGTCTATAGTATTTATGGTGTGTTAAGCCTTTTGCAGCTATAAACTTACTCCATTTTTTGCTACCACAGGACAAAACACTGCAGAGTTGTTTTTATCATCATCATCATCATCATCATCATCCTTATTTTACAAATTGGGATACTTAGGCAGAGAGGTTAAATAACTTACTCAATGCCACACAGCTAGTAAATTTTGGATCCAGGGTTTGAATACAGGCACATCTGACCCCTCCCGCCCCTGCTTCCTGCCTAGTTGAATGTCATTGGTGAAAGGAGCCCTGGGCTTTGGAAACAGGAGACCCAGCTTCTGCTTTTGGCTATCACTAAGTAAATCTGCAGCAAGGGGTTTCTTGACTATAATAAGAAGGCATAATTAGAACTGAGAAATGGGCATAGTCTCTGGTAAATTATGTTTGAAATAGGCTGCCTTTGCTGGGTATCCATGGGGCTTATGGGTTACCTAGATCAGGGTGACCTGGCATGATTCTGAAACCCCTAAAAATCTTCTGCAACCACTGCTGGGCATGTGGTTTTTCCAAGGAGAATGTGCTCTGCTTTTATCACCAGTTAGCTAGTTGTCAGGAGCCTTTGTTCATCCATCCCAACTTGTCGCACCCCTTCATCCAACTTGACCTGTTTCTTTTTTGACCTTCCCAGAGTAAACAAAGAGGGATTGGAGGAATGTAATACTATGAAGTAGAGGCTTTCTACCAGCAGGGAAAATGGGGGGAGCGAGCGGAGCTGGTCTTCAGTGAAACAACCTATTGAAGTTTGAATTAGGCAAGTTCCTACATTGTTTCCTACACTCGTTTCACTTCTAGTGACATCTCTCCTTTTCCCCTTAGAGAGCTATTGCTCTCACACAGCTCTTTGGACTTGACCAGTCTTTATTTGAGGACACTTCTCTTCCTCAAATGTCCCAAGTTGCAAAATTGCCCTTCTGCCAGGGTCTGCACACACATTCTTTGACCACACACACATTTTATATGTGTGTATCACACAGGTATGCACAAACATATGTACCTACCAGCAGTTCTCCATAGATTTATACAGGAAGTACAGTTTATTGTTTAGTATGGGTGTCTATGTCAGACATAGAGTTCCAAGGAGAGCTCTGCACTTAGCAGTCATCACTTTGAGACCTGACCTCTATGAGTTTTAGTTGTAGTAGTGGTTTCCTCACAATTCCTGCCTATGGAGATGCTGTTAAGACTGAATGAGCAACTGCCTGTAAAACATTTATCATTATGTTCATAGTAAACACTCATACTTACTTATTGTTTGTACCATTATTGATGGTATATAAGAATTTTCAATGGTTGTTTTCTTTTTTCATTTTATTTTATTTTATTTTATTTTATTTTATTTTATATGCGGGCCTCCGTCTGCTGTGGCCTCTCCCGTTGCGGGGCACAGGCTCCGGACGCGCAGGCCCAGCGGCCATGGCTCACGGGCCCAGCCGCTCCGCGGCATGTGGGATCCTCCCAGACCGGGGCGCGAACCCGGTTCCCCTGCATCGGCAGGCGGACGCGCAACCACTGCGCCACCAGGGAAGCCCCTTTCATTTTAAATAAAGACACTGAGACTACAACTTTTATCTATAATTGGCTTATTCAGATCTTCTTAATTAGAACCTTTGGGGTTAGAGTTTAGGTATCTGTGATTTTATTAACATTACTATGAAGCCAGCGTTGAGAATGATAGACTTTGACTTTTACTGAGGCTGATATCCATATATCTATATTTATAGATTTAGCTATATCAAAACAGCTTCTGTCTGTATTATCTAGGCCTTTCCTCTATTATCTACCCTTTATTCTATCAAACTTTGTATGCAGTCTAAGCTATATAATAGTCAATTTATAGCTGAGGTTCTAGAGAAAGGGAAGGGGAATTTGTAAGCCTGCTTCTAGGGGAAGAGTGAGGTGTGGAGGACAGGACAGGAAACAGATTTAAATTCCTCCAAAATTGATGAATTTAAAAGCCTATTCTGATCATAAGCACAACTCAAGAATATATTTTGGATCATTATTCTCTTGGAAGTCATTTTCCTGTTCTACGGGCAGCCTCATATTGGAATATAACTCTTTCTGAGCTCTGAATGGGAGTTGGGGGTATCTTAATTTCATTAATGTAAACTGAGGAATAGTATTTCTCAAACGTTAATGTGAGTAAGAACTACCTAGGGATCTTATATAATGCAGATTTCTGAACCATGTCTCCATTTGACCTGGGGGATGGCCCAGGAATCTGCATTCATCAAGCACCCCTGGAAATTCATATTCTCAGTCACTGAGAGATGAGGCAGGATACCCAGAGGTAAAGGGCGAGATGGTTTTTGAAACTAGTTTTTGTGGTTTCTGTTTTTGTTCTCTTTCTCCTGATTTTCTCTGGCCTATGGAGAATTTTCCATGGCTTTTACTGTAAAGTCTCAAATTCTCTGCCTCCCCCCAACCTTTAAAATTGTGTGTGTGTGTGTGTGTGTGTGTGTGTGTGTGTGTGTGTGTGTGTGTGTTTCATCTGTACTTTTAGGTAACTGACTTAGTTCTCCCACAGAAGTTGTATTTAATAAATGTCGAATATCCCAGTGAGAGTTGAAAGACATTTTTGGTTTTGTTTGTTCGTTCGTTTTTCTAGCTTCTGAGACACCACCAGGTTAAAGTTTCTTAAATTGCCTGTAGAACAAAAGTGTCTAGGAACTGATATAATTATATACAAAATTGTTTGCCTATGTGTACACTTTTCTGGGGAGAGTGGCTACAGTTTTTAAGATATTTTTAAAGGGTGGGTAACCCACCCAAAATATTAAGAGCTCATGCTTTAGTTTATTGAATCCAAGATCTCCAGGCGGCCCATCACAGCTTCCCAGTGTCTGCTCTTAAATCAGCTCTAGAAGTGCTTGGCTTGACTTTGTGAAAATCAAGTGGAGTCTGAATCACTATTTCTTCTACTTATCAATTAGCGCAAGAACAGTGATGCATCTCATTAAGTGTGTATTGGAGTAACTTCAGTCTAAATCTTCTGTGATTGCACGTAGGACACTTATCTTTTCAGGATGTTGCTTCTCACAGGTGGTCATTTAGACTGAGGAGCAGCTGCCTGAGCTTCACCTGGGATCTATGCAGAGTCTCAGGCCCTATCTATTGCTTCAGGATATGCATTGTAATAGGATCCCCAGGTGATCCGTGTTCCCAGGAAAGCACTGATTGAGAGCATCCTTGGTCAGCAGGGAGGTGAGAAAGGATTAGGGGTGAGGAAAGGGAAAAGTTAGGGAGTTCTAACTTTTCTGATAGGCAAGGACATAGTTCCCAGAATTTTTGTGCGTTAGAATGAGATGCTGTATGTGGATGTGATTTAAAAGGTGAAAGTAATCCCCAATATGAGACCTTTTGTTGATCAGTGCCAACATTTTAATGCTAGATGAGTTTGTTGTTTTTTCCTCCTGCATCTCTAGTCTCTAACAGCCGTCCCCATTCTAGGGCTTAGAAAAGAAGACCATTTCCCAAACACCTGCTTTACCATTGAAATGCAACTTCAGTCCTTTGTTGAGACAAATATGAAATCCAGATGCTAAGGTATCATTTTAGTATGAACCTCTATTTGAATCATTCATATCAATCCCCTTTTTCTTAACTATGATTCAACAAGTGTTGCCTTAGTGTTCTGTTTTTGTTTTTTAACCTCTTTGTATATATATCTCAAAGCACATGAGGCATTTATTAACCCACTGCAGGCTTAATGATGTAGTGAAATATTGTCCTCATTCTGTAGCCCTCCATTCCAAAAAGTCTGCCAGCATTATGATAGAATGTTAAAAGGAATTAAATAAAAATCAAGAGGCAGAGATGCTAATAAGGTTGCCAGCAGGGGCCTTTCCTGAGATTTCTAAAACCCTGGGAGCAGTGAATTTTATATGCCCATTGTAGAAAATGGTCCATTGTATCAAAAATAAGGACAAAATTTGGCACGTGGGATAATCCAATGAGCCTCTGATGACCTCTGTCCATTAAAAATAATTTGGCTTCAAAGGACAAGGGAGAAGAAAAGACGGTTTATCTCTAAATCTGACTCTCTTCATGTGATTAATGTAAATGCAATAAGCCAGATGCCCTAAGGGAGCAGATATAAAACCAAAGAAAGGATTCATTTAATCTAGGGTTTTTTTGGTTTTGTTTTCATTTTGGGGTTGTTTGTTTGTTTGTTTGTTTGTTTTTATCTTGTACCATAGAGAAAAAGGATTGGCCAAGCCCGAGATGCATTTCTTTGGTTCTTGGTACATGACTGAGTTCCTTGGACTAACATCTCCTTACAAATGTGCTGAGAAGGGAGGGTTCAGGCTATGAAAGTATTATCCACAGGGTATTCTCCTCTACAAAATGGAGTGGACCCCAGACCACAATACCCTCCTTGACTAGGAGGGGCAGGTAATGGTTCTATTCCTCCAGCCAGTTTTTTGATATTCTCTACCATGACTTCACTTCAATGGAGCAGCCTCAGAAATTTCTATTTATAAAACTAAGCAGTGATTCTCTTTATACACCTGCGTTCCCTGAATGTAAATGAGAAGAGAACATTTTAGAATACTTTGAACCGTGTTGTCAGAAGATAGGCATTAGATATTTTTATATAAATTTATCATTGTTTCATCAATTAGTTAACACATATTTATTAGGTATCTACTTTGTTTTAAGCTGAAGTTTGGGACTTGGGGATATATATAGAAAACTAAAAACACCTAGCCAAAGTCAGATACATGGTCAATTCATCTTTATTCTTCATTCATTCTTTCTTTCATTCATCATACAATAAACATTTTAAAAAATCCAGACAGTATGTTAGGTGCTAAGAATATGACAGAGAGTGGAATTGACAGCTTCCTACCCTCCCAGAATTTATAGTCCAGCCAGAAAGGAAGTTAATTAAGTAAGCAATACAACAAAGAGTAATATAAAACAACTGGGTGCTATAAGAGAACACAGAAGGAGATAATTTAGGCCTTCCTTCAATTTTGGTTGAGTTGAATATAAATCATCCACAAGTTAATTTTTTGTGAAATTGGGGAGGATAACTTATGTGACAAAGTAGAAGATAATAGTTTGAAAGTAGGGTAGGGTCAGGGAGTGCTTGACTTTTCTTTCATCCTAGTTTCCTTTCATGCTACTTTTTTCTCATTTCATATTTCTAAATCTCCATGGAATTCCATGCTGGGGGTGTGCATTAGGCTAAACCCGGGTACACTGGAGCACTCAAGTATAATATCCTACTCGTTTCTCTAGCATGCCGTCTTTCAGGAAGCACCTGAAATGTTCTGCAGGTGTTCTATGGAGCTTATAGTTTATTACACCTCACTAAAGGCACACGTCAAATCAGAAAGATCAAAAATATCTCAAAATCCTTTTTAGACTGATAATGAATGATGGAATGTAAATAAGGGTAATCCTGATTATTTTATGAAATGAATTTCTGTATACCCCCAAGTATTCCTGAAAGCAACAAAAATCACAGCAATAAAAATACCCTCCCTTTGTATAGTCATTTATAATTTGTAAAACACTTTCATAAACTTTATTATCTCAGAGAGCCAGAAAACCACCATAGACCAAGTGTGAGAGAAAATGAAAGTGGGAGATAAGAAATGTGAGCCAAGAGTGAGATGGAAAGTAATGCAAAGTGTTGCATTTCTGGTCAAAGCAGGCAGGTAGGTTTGCTCAGCTATGTGGGGTGCGTCTGGACAGGCTGTGTGCAGAACAATTTCCCAGAGGGGTTGTGGAGAAGGAAGAAGGAGAGATTTATCTACCTGCTGCACACAGCTCCCCTTCCCGTTTGCCATTAATCAAAGTGTGAGCCCAGAGAGTTGAACCATCTGGCCCTCTTTGCAGCCACTCATACAAGTCCAGAGATGGTGAGAGAAGCCAGAAATTCAGGGTGTGAGGCTGGTGGGCCTGGCTGTATAGTAGCAGCAGTGAAGGAAGTTCTCCTAGGAATGTAACTGGTCCACCCCAGGGTGTGGAGCTGTGAGGGCCCAAACAGACCTGGGGGCACTTAAGGCAAAGTTTGCTCACTACTGAGGGTCCAGCAGCTCATGTCACCAATGGAATCTGAGGAGGCACCTAAGATATGTCCTATACAATTCCCAAGAAAATCTTTTTATATTTTTAATCGTAAACATTATAAAACACAAATTGACAATATTCAACAAAAATATTCATAACCTTTGATCCTAAAGTTTCACTTCCAGAAATTTAATTCCAGAAGTGCACAAAGATACCACATATGAAGATATCACTACTTGTTAATAGTGAGAAAATGGAAACAACCTTAATTCCCATGCGTCGAGGACTGATGAAATAAATAATTGTCTGTTGAACAATGGATGACTCAGACAAAAGGAAGAAAATAATTACATTCACATGGCCTTTAGCATTTCTATACACTAGCTCCATCATGTATTGATTGTTTTTTGGGTACATTATTTATTCCTTTTAACCTTTAGTGTACTCATCAGAAAAATGGGCATAATGATTATACCTTCTTCAGCATATTTGTATGTAAAGCACTTAGTAGACACAAAATACTAACTAATCTTTGTCTTCACTGTCATCCTCCTAACTATCCTCTCCCATAAATATATATAATATATAAATGTAATAAATATAATAAATATATGTATATGTACACACACACACACACACACACACACACACACACACACACACACACACACACATATATATTTTTTTCTGGTTGGCCAAAAAGTTCGTCCAGGTTTTTTGGAACATCTTATGGAAAAACCCTGAATGAACATTTTGGCCAACCTTATATAGATAGAGAGAGAGCAGAGGTTTATTGTAGGAGCCAAGTAAGGAGAACAGGTGGCTCATGCTCAAAAGACTTGAACAGCCCAGTGGGTCTCAGGGAAGAGTTTTCAAGGGGAAGGTGAGGTCATTTCCCTTATATATTGCTAGACTCAACCTACTGACATAAAAACAAAGATGAAGAGAATTTAAGTGGCATTCCAAGTGCTTGATAACTTGTCAGTGGTGGAATTAGAATTTAGGCTGTGTTCTAATTAGAATTAGAATACACTAAATCCTGTGTTCTTCAATTATACCATGTTGCCTCACTTTGAAGAAATTTTCAGGTGTCACAAAGCTGGGACAAGCTGTTATTGAGTTACACGGCAAAATTTGTGTCTAAAAAGATCTTAGCAAAATGGAATCCTGGGCATAATATCAAAAGAGGAACTTAACATGGATAATTGGGAAGTCCAGCATTTGGTTAAAACCAAAAGAAATCACTCCAGTACAAGAAAGTTTATTAAAAAATATTTAGGGATTTTACTTACTGGTAATGTAATATGATTAAAATATGAACTATGACTGTTAAAAATGTGAATATGATATTCGATTGCATTAAAATTATCATAATACTTAGAATGAGAAAGCTGATATTTCTGCTTTCTCTAACTCGGTCTAATTGTGCTGAGAAAAATGTGTTCCATTCAGTAATATGACTTGATTTTCAGACACTTAAGGGAGAATTGTAGTAGAAGTATGCAGTGGTCAGGTAAAAAAGAGCCTTTTGAGCCATCCTAAGGAAGACAGCTGTGTGCTGACTGGGACTGGGGACAGGGAGACTAGTCAGGCTATTATAACCGTCCATGGCTGGAAGGAGGGCAGAGGTCTTGGAAACAAACAGGAGAGACAAATTCAAGAAATATTCAGGAGGTGGACTTGACCAGAGCTGATAATCGGCTGAATGAGGTAGTGAGGGGTGAAGAAGTGAGACTCTAGGATGACTCCCGGCTTTCTGGACTGGATTCAAGATAGGAAATGTAGGAAGGGGAATCATCTTGTGGGCATGTGTGAGAGAGAAAGGATGATCGTATACATAGGCAAGGGAACTCACTACTACTTTGGATATTACAAAAGAAACTAAAGAAACAGAGTTTGGCTTGATGGATAAACTCTATAGCCAATTCCCTTTGTGAAGTTCTTGATTTTGTGATCAGACCATTAATGGAAAAGAATGTGAAATTGCTGTATTGACCTTATGAGAAACTTTCCAACATACACTCATTACTGCTTCAACACCACTGACCTTATCCTCATTGTGGCTTAATTTAGATTCTAATGCTTATTCCTCTGTATACTCCAAAATTCTTATTATAGTTTTCCTTATTGCTACTAACTTCCTAATGCAAATCTATATGTTTGGTATTATTTTGACTGAAGAAAAGAGCCCTGGGTCAAATTTAACTATATATACTTTTTTTTTTTTCTAACCATATTATAGAAAAGTTTAGGGGAACAAAATAAGAAAAGTAGTATGGCTCATAAATATATGAACCTGTGTCTATGTCTTCCATTTCTTTTGTCACTTTGATATTTCTTTCTACACTTTGATCATATGCACATATTTATGGACTTGTTATCAATCAGTACATATATTTGTGAATTATTTATTTTTAATTAACATTGTATCATGAGAATTTCCCACATTTCTCTGAAAACATCATGCTTCTAACAACTGCATTTTTTTCCAACATTACATTTATTACACTACAATTTACTTAGAATTGTTAGACATTTATTTGGCTTCCAAAATTTTGGCTGTTTTATGCAACTCTAAGAAGAAGATATTAATCTATAAACTTTTCCCCACTCACCGCCAATATTTTCAACAAATAGTTTAGAGTTCCAAAGCAGAATTTCTAGGTCTAAGTGCTTTAAAAAATTTGTTTAATTGGATGTTACAAAATATCTTTACCAAGTTAAAACCTGGCTTGCCCTTGACTCCTTGCTTATGGTCAGTGTGAGAAGTTGTATTTCCACTGGGCTTTTTAATTTAACCATGTATATAGCACATTTAAGCTGAATGCACAGTCAACTCAGCATAGGAAAGAAGGCAGAATAGAAATATAATGGCCACTTTTATTTTTTTTTAAATTCTTGCATCTCACAATTTTGATAGGCTCCTTCTTACTCTTTTTTCCCCCAGACCAGCTAATGGGAAAATCAAGTGGCAACATTTCTTATGTTTTCTCATTCAGATATATTGTCATAGAAAGGAATTCATAGGTTTGTTTGTCAATTTATTTTTTAGCTTTTGTGAAATGATGTTCTAAAAGAGGCCATTGAAACAACCATATGGTTGACTTCCAAATTGGATCATCATTTTATCATTCAATTGAAATCTCATTTACCACTGAAAAGCATTGCCAGTTACCATAACAAATCAATTTTTGTGTCCCAACACTCCTCAGACTCTCCTCCGTCACTCATGAATGGGTTGAGTACAGCTGTTCATGATCAACCCCAAAATATAATCCAGAAATAAAATCTTTCTCCCCCCAAATCTCCTTGATATAGATACTTCCTCACTGGCTCAACATTGGCACAGAAATAAGACTATTTGTAGTCTCAGTTAGGAAACATGAAAGAGATTGCCAAAGAAGGTGGTGAAATGGAAACCAGAAGACTTCATCAAGGACACAGGATATGAGTTTAATTTGGATTATGAGTTTCTTAGGAAATGATTATGGATATATGTTAGCATGAGACATTAAACAGATTACTGAGGCAGTAATCTCTAGCTCAGAGTTTCTCAGCCTCAGTACTACTGACACTTTGGGCTGGGTTATTCTTTGTCGAGGGGCTGTCCCGTGCATTGTAGGATGTTTAGCAGCATCCCTGGCCTTTCCCACTAGATGCCCGTAACAGATTCTAGTTGTGACAACCAAAAATGTATCCAGACATTGCCAGTTGTCCCCTCTTGGGTCAAAACCACCCATAATTGAGAACTACTGCTTACCTGCAGTTGTTTAGTTTCCCGTGTCCCCTCTTTGAGTCTCAGATTCCTTACCTACAAAATCAGAAAATTGAACTAGATGATATCCAGTTATCCTCTAACTCTAAAGGTGTTTGAACATGCCAGAGCGAGAGAAACAGATTTACTGTCTATATGACCTTTCAAACCCTAGACTTTTGTGATTCCTGAAGTTTAAAAATTGCCACAGTGTTCTGAAAGTGTTTTAAAAGAAACACTATGGTGTTATCAGTTGGGGAATGTAAACAAGATGGGCTACTGTTTTCTCTAAGAACAAATAAATTGTTAGAGACCAGAACCAGAAATTTTATTTGGGCTAATGTCCTAAAGTTTCGAGATTAGAAGCAAGCTGGAGTATGATGGAATCGGAAGATAGGAGAAAAGTGACCAAATCTAACAGTAAAATAGAAGTGAAGGCAAAACCAATAAATTTCAAGTCTGAAAACACCCACATCACTTCTTTTTTTTTTTTTTTTTATTTTTCTTAATGTAGTTTTTCTTGTGAAAACATTAATGGTTTTATCTGGAAGCTGGGGCATGGAGTGTTGATCCCAGATAGCTTGCATCTAAACTGAGGCTTTTTTTTTTTTTTTTTTTTGCGGTACGCGCGCCTCTCACTGTTCTGGCCTCTCCCGTTGCGGAGCACAGGCTCCGGACGCGCAGGCTCAGCGGCCATGGCTCACGGGCCCAGCCGCTCCGCGGCATGTGGGATCCTCCCGGACTGGGGCACGAACCCGTATCCCCTGCATCGGCAGGCGGACTCTCAACCACTGCGCCACCAGGGAAGCTCACTATGTACTCTTATGTTTGCATGTGTTAGATTAACTGTCAATATAAACCTTTAAGGTAGTTGTTTTTTCACCTACCTCTTTAGATAAGGAAATTTGAGCAGAGAGTAGTAGTTGGGTAACGTGTCCAAAGTCACACAGAGAGTAAGTTGAAAGAGCTGGGATCTGAACCCATTCAGACTCACTCCTTGAGCCTCTGCTCCTTGCTGCAATGTCCTACCGTTTCCCTGAGTGTGTTATAGCATGGTCTTCATTCTAACTGCCACCTTATGAGTAGTTATTATTTTTATCTTTTTTCCACAGATGAGGAAGCTGAGGTACAGGGAGGTTGAGTCATTTGTCAAAAGTCACATAGAAATGAAGTAAGGAATCAGGGATCCCAGTCCAATTGGCCAGCTCTCAGTGTTTGCCCTTGCCTCTGTGCCTCCTGCCCCGCTGTGGAGGAGCTACAAGGACTTGTGCTAAGCTACTGCCCAGTGAGGTAGATGTTATCAGAGTCACACATAGGGTGACATACTTTCCTTGTTCAGAGAAGGAGGATGTTACATTTTGCTGCTTGGAAAGGGGTGTCCAAGAAGGCTTCATGGACGGGGTGGTATTTGCTAGGGCTTGGGGAAATGGGCTAATTTTACAGGCAGAAGTTGAAGGGAGGGATTTCTACGAAGGTAAAACAGCATAAGCAAAGGCACAGAAGTTGAGTTTTGCAGGGTGTTCCTGAAAATGTTCTTCAGTTGGTCATGGAGAAGTTGGTCATGGGCAGTGAAAAGGGTGTAGCCTTTCCTGAAACAGATAAGCTGTAACTTTCTAGAAGATTTGCTTGAAAGTACAGCAATTCAGGGAAACTCAGAACACAGAAAAAAAAATTGGGGGTTAGAAAGAGATATGGGCACACTGACGAAAGCCAGTACCAATGGACAGCCTTAGAAAGTGACCAAGAACAAGGCAGATGCTGCCATGGGGACATCTGTGGTAATCACCCAGCAGTGCCTGGGCTGGGTTACCTTTAGAAGTGGGGATCATTCCAAAAAATCACAAGATGAGAATCACAGCCCAGTAGGAAACTTCTTACTCTTCCACAGGCCCTGAGGACTCACTAGAAATCCAGTTATCTTTCAACACCATCCTTTTTCTGAGACAAATTACTAGTGTGTAAATGTATCGATATGGAAAGTGTTATGAACAACTAACATACGTATGCTGGGCACTATTGCCAGTGATTCTAAACATTAACTCCTTTAAAGGTATCAATAATGTTTAAGTTTAACTGCACAATTAGCAAATTACACTTACAGTAAGAATATGGTTTATGAAGAGAATTTTAAAAGTCTGCATTATATCTTCATTAATTGAATACTGTGATATTTGAAATCACAGTGAGTCTGAGTTGACTACTCTACTGACAGGGAATACAGTTTCTTCAATGAAAGTGAATAAAGAATCTAAGCTTAGGGGGCCTCAGTCTCTTAACCATGTTACCAAAGACTCTGATGCAGTTGGTCTCCTCCAGTTATCACCAAGAAGAGGATACAGCCAACAGGAACCCTGCCGGCCCAAACAATGGGGCGTGTCTGGGTAGAACATTGACAGCAGTAGCTATTGAGGACAATTCTGTCTTCTGTGCCCTGCATGGGGGAAGTTACTGCAGGGAGGGCTGAGATCTGTCAGATTCAGCTTTTCAACATTTTTAATAAGGCTGAAGAAGTCACATAGACCTAGATCTCATTTGCCTGGGGTTGGGCACCACGGCAAGCAAATCTGATCAAATTCAGCCCCTGGAGTGTCAGGCCCACTGAGATGGAGCACAGCAGGCTCATCTCCAAAGCAGAGAAATCCTACTCCTGTAGTATTCTGTTTGCAGTCCAAATAAGCTTTGTTTTTTGTTCTCCTTCTCAGGCAAAATTTTCACCCGACCCTAGGCAGCAATAACTGAACAAAGACCCATATTTGTTGAGAGTGATTCCTCCCTAGAGAAAACTAGACCGAGTGTCTTTTACTTTTTGTTAAACCTATATTAATTTTTGATTGTGAATAATATGTGTTATCAGTGTTCACTGAGATAACTGAGAAAACATTGATTGGGGAACAATATAAAAAATATTAAACATCCCTCATGCACTTTTACCATTTTCATGTATATCTTTCCAGAATCTTTATGCATATATTTGTATGCTAAGTACGTAAGCACATATAAACAAGTATTTTTTTAAATATGAATAACCTGTAATTGTTGTTTTGAAATCTATCATTTGGGAGTATCTGTTTTATTCTGAAATTATTTCACTTACAGAAGTGTTGCAAGAACAGTATAAAGTACTATCACCCAGATTTACCAACAGTGTGCATTTTACCCAATCTGCTTTATAATTCTCCCTTCCTTTCTTCCCTCCTTCCCTCCTCTTTTCTTCCTTCCTATCATCTATCAATCTACCTCTTTATTTCTCTAATCTATCCTCTATCTATCTGTCCATGTATTATTCTGAATCATTTGAGAGTAATTTGGAGACATCATGCCCTTTTAGTTTGTGTTTCCTGAAAACAAGGACAATCTCTTATATAGACACAGTAAAATATTATCTTACATACTGTTATAAATT
The DNA here is from genome assembly GCF_002837175.3 of Physeter macrocephalus. NCBI lineage: Eukaryota > Metazoa > Chordata > Mammalia > Artiodactyla > Physeteridae > Physeter > Physeter macrocephalus. The sequence goes on from NC_041224.1 coordinate 85,528,471, forward strand.
ATGAAATCAAACAATAAACCTTGATGCAGTACTATATCTAACGAGAGTCCATTCTCAAATTTCATCAATTATCCCAATAATGTATTTTATAGCTCTTTTCCCCTTGTTTTGGATCCAGCCCAGGATCACATATTACATTTAGCTGTCATGTCTCTTTCATTTACTTTAATCTAGAACAGTTTCTCATCCTTTATCTCTCTTAACCTTGACATTTTTGAAGGAAATGTCCCTCACGTGGATCTGTCTGATTTTTCTCCCATGGTTAGATTCAGTGTATGCATCTTTGACAGGTATATCACAAAAATGATGCTGCATCCTTTTTGGTGCATATCAGGAGGTACATAGAGTATGTTTATCCCAGTATCAATGATGCTAAATTTTATCACTTGATTAAGGTGTTGTCTTCCAGGTTTATCCATTGTAAACTTACAATTTACCCCCATTGTATTAAATAGTTTTCCCATGGGGAGATATTTTGGGACCAGGGAAATGCCCCCAAATAGGATATTTCTCATCAAACCACTAGCTTAACATCTACTTAGATTTTTCTCACTCCATCATTATTTTTTGTCTACTAGTTAGCTTTCTATGACAAGAAAAAACTTTCCCTTCCTATCTATCTGTGTATCTATCTATCAATTTGGTAGGGATTCATGGATTTGTCAATGAATTATAGGCCATCAGTGTCATTTATTTTGTAGCTCAAATTTCTCCACATGTGGTAACAGGGAGCCCGTTCATGCCATCTTCTTTCTTTTTGGATATATTCTCATCGTTCTCTGAGCACTTCATTAGCTTCAGGCACCACAAAATATTCCTCGCTAATTTTGTACTTTCTCCATCCTGGCTGTGGAATCCAGCTTTTCCTTCATGAAACAATGGCTATTTTCATTGAAGAAAAGTATTTAGAAACCACTATCTGTGGACTAGGTGTGCTCATTGCTACTGAAGTTTCTCATCAGACAGACCTAGGAGCTAGGAGATATATATATAGCATATATATAGACAGGAGGACATACAGATTTCTCCAGTGCAACACCAAAGAATATATTCTAATCTTTCTTTTTTTCATATTTTAGTTGTCTTTTCCAACAGTGAGAAACCTGGTGAGATAATTGAAGAAATTTCTGCATTATTCAGCTAACATATGAATTGCACTAATTTTAAAATCAACTTTATTGATATTTAGTTTATATACAATAAAATGCACCCATTTTACCTGTTCTGTTTGAAGAGTTTTGTCAATGTATATACCACTGAAACCACCAACCACCATCAGGATACAGAATATTTCCTTTTTTTTTTTAAACATCTTTATTAGAGTATAATTGCTTTACAATGTTGTTAGTTTCTGCTGTATAACAAAGTGAATCAGCTATATGTATACATATATCCCCA
>NC_041224.1:85529971-85596841 GCF_002837175.3 Physeter macrocephalus
ACCTTTTTTTTTTTTTAGATTCCATATATATGTGTTAGCATACGGTATTTGTTTTTCTCTTTCTGACTTACTTCACTCTGTATGACAGACTCTAGGTCCATCCACCTCACTACAAATAACTCAATTTCGTTTCTTTTTATGGCTGAGTCACTATAAAACTCTTAGAGGAAAACATAGGCAGAACATTCGATGACATAAATCACAGCAAGATCCTTTTTGACTCACCTCCTAGAGTAATGGAAATAAAAACAAAAATAAACAAATGGGACCTAATGAAACTTCAAACGTTTTGCACAGCAAAGGAAACCATAAACAAGACAAAAAGACAACCTTCAGAATGGGAGAAAATATTTGCAAATGAAGCAACTGACAAAGGATTAATCTCCAAAATTTACAAGCAGCTCATGCAGCTCAGTATCAAAAAAACAAACAACCCAATCCAAAAATGGGTAGAAGACCTAAATAGACATTTCTCCAAAGGGTATAGAATATTTCTAACACCCCCCCCCCGCAAAGTTTCCTCATACTGCTTTGTAATTAATCCTCCACTACAAAGATCAGCTCTAGGCAAACACTGAGCTCCTTTTTGTCACTGAAGATCATACTTCCCATTTCTAGAATTTCATATAAATTGAATCATAAAATAAGTGCTCCTGTTAATGTTTCTTTTACTCAATATGATGTTTTTGAGATTCTTCATCTGTGTGACACTGATTTTTGAATGATAAACCAACCTTGCATTCCTAGGATAAACCATATTTGTTCATAATTTGTTAACTTTTTATATGCTTCTAGAGTCATTTTGTAAATATTTTGTTAAAGATATGTGCATCTGTGCTTTTGAGGTATATTTGTTTTGAATCTTATTCCTTATACTGTTTTTCTTCAGTTTTGCACACAAGGTAATGTTGGTCTCCTAAAATGTGGTGGAAAATGTTCTTTCTTCCTATACTTTATTAAATAGCCTGGAGAAGATTGGTACTATACATTCATCAAATATTTGATACAATTCACCAGTGAAATCATCTGGTCCTGGGATTTTCTTTGTGGGAATGTTTTTTTGTAATGATATAAGGCTTTGGTCACACTCTAGTAGCTTCAAATATGTATATATTTAATTTAGTCCAATACTGAAATTTATAATCTGGAGGCAGGTTAGTATGACACATAATGCTTGTTCATTACCAGAAGTACAACAAAGTAAAATATAATTTTTTAAACTCAATGATATATTGAGGCACATTTCTACATCAACAAATACACACAAGTACTGTAGAGTATTTCCTTTCGCGCATGTATTGCAATTTATTTACCTGATTTTTCCACTTGTGTATTCACACTCATTTTCTTTAAACCCACTCTTTTGAGGCCTTTTTTACTCCAATGACATTGCTAATGCCAAGCTAATAAATTACCTCCATGTTGCTAAATCCAATAAGTTTTTAGTCCCTATGTCACTTGACCCATCAGCAGTGTTTGACTAAGTTGATCACTCTCTCCTCAGTATACTTTCTTCACTTAGCTTTAAGGACACCACCCTTTCTTGGCTTTCCCTTACCTCACTGGTTGCTACATTTTGATGTGTTTTGATGATTGCATTTCCTGTGGAAATTCCTGTCCATTTCCTGAACTCTTAATGTTAAAATGACCCAAAGCTCTGTTCTTAGTCATCTTCTCATCTCCTTATACCTTAAATCCCTTGATAATCTCAACCAGACTTATAGCCTGAAATACCATTGCTGCTGATTATTCCAAATTTATGTCTTCAGCTCAGATCTGTCTTATAACCTCAGACTCAGAAGTCAGACAGACATTTCAAACTCATGTTCTACACTAAATTCTCCAAAACCTGCTCTGCCCCCAGCCTTTCTTATTTCAGTTGATGTCAATTCTATCTTTCTGGTTATTCAGTTCAAAATACTTGGATTCAGTTGTGACTCATATTTCTCTTATATTTGAACAAAATCCAAATCATACTGGCTTTACTTTTCTAATACATCCAGAATCTTATTCCTTTTCACCATGTCATTGCATTATCAATTATTACTGCCCCTCATTCCTCCTATCTCTCCCACCCCTTTCAGAGTCTGAGCCACCATCATCTCTTCCCTGGATTACTCTATAAATCTTCCAACTTTAAAACTATTCCCAGCACACTCATAATAGGATCACATTAATAAGTGGACTTTTAAAATTTAAGTTTAATTATGTCATTCCTCTACTCAAAACACTTTAGTGTTTCCCCAATTTACTCATTATACAATCTAAAGCCCTTACAACAGTTTACAATTTCCTAAGTGCCCTGCTCCCTGGTGTGTCTCCTCCTTATTCCCTGCTCCAGACACTGTGGTTTCCTTACAATTCCTTGAAATCTCCCGGTGCATTCCTGCCCAAGGGCTTTGTCCTAACCACTCCCTCTTGTTCTGGAGATCTACACAGCTAACCACCACCTTCAAGTCAGCACTCAGCTCTCATCTTCCCAAGGCTGCCTACCTTGACTGTCCTTTACCCTCAGAGCTCCTAGTTCCATTGACCCAGTTTTCCTTTTTCTTTTTCCCATATCACACATCATCTTCTAATATAAAATGTACTTACTTGTTATATTTACTCTTTATTGTCTGTACTCCGTTAAAATTTAATCTTCTTAAGAGCAGAGATCTTTGTTTTGTTCACTAATATACTGCGCACCAGAAAGAAGAAGCAACACATCGTAGATATTTAATTAATTTATCTTGAATGAGTGATTAGGCAGGTTGTTCCCGTTTTCCAAAGCAAGGTGGATCTAGCTATCACATATCTACCCATCTGCTATCCATTCAAACAGCAATCCATCTATCATTTATCTATATCTATAGCTATATCTACATCTATATCCATAGCTATATCTACCATTTTTCTATCCGTTTGTTTTTTAAATATTTACCTGTTTTGGACAGTGTTAGATACTGTGGGAAAAAATAGATAAATTTACACTGATGATGGGGCTTCTCTGGTGGCTCAGTGGTTAAGAATCTGCCTGGCAGTACAGGTGACACGGGTTCGAGCCCTGGTCAGGGAAGATCCCACATGCCGCGAAGCAACTAAGCCCATGCACCACAACTACTGAGCCTGCGAGCTAGAGCCCATGAGCCAAAACTACTGAGCCCGCATGCCACAACTACTGAAGCCCACACAACTAGAGCCCATGCTCTGCAACAAGAGAAGCCCCCACTCGCCTCAACTAGAGAAAGCCCGCACGCAGCAACAAAGACCCAGCGCAGCCAAAAAATAAATAAATAAAATAAATAAATAAATAAACACTGATGCACTGGAGCCACTCACATTAGCTTGCTAGAACTGATTGTTAAATATTCAGGAATTTTACAATCCAGTTGTTAAAACAGTGGTAGCTTGAAATTGGCCATGGTGAGAGCTTTTACATTATATAAATTGGAAAATGCTACAAACCAGGGCTTTCCTCATCACCCCTCAGACTCAGAGCCCATTTATCAGTGTCATTGGAAGTACAAGGCTTATTCTTTACCATCAAGCAGTTAAATTCCTAAGCATACAATTCTTAAATATAGTATGTAATAGAACGTAACAGGATACGTAAAATTGACTCTTGCCATACTTGTGTTTTGTGGAAATAAATGAGAACAGAGAAGCAATTTATTCAGAGCTTGCTATAGCAAAGGAATCAGGCACCATCACTTGTGTTTGGCAGAGACTCAGAGGCAGTCAGGTAGTTGAAAAAGCTTTATAGTGAGAAAAGGGGAAAGCTTCAGGTTGGAGGTTGTTGGCTTGGGGAAAGTGGATAAATAGCTGAGGGCCACCTTATGTGATTGGTTTGGGAAGAATATTTGGCTTTCTCTAGTTTGTCCTGAATTGGATGAGAGAGGGGTGACAGCTGGGGGAGCTGGTCATCATCGACCCAGTCCTGGCCATTCTGGCTGATTGCTGCAGAGGTCGCAGTTGGGTATTCTGGGCTTCGTATGTGGATCAGAGTCCTGTTGTCATATATGGTCTGGCCATTGTCTGTTTGTATATTCAGTCTCCCAAGCCTCTGTTTTGGTCATTCTCTTGCTTGTGAGAGATTGACCAATTCAGAGAAGGCTCAAATTCCAGATCTTCATTTCTCAGTGATTGTCACCATTGTCAACTGTATTGTGAGATCTTCTTGACCTTGTTGTTGTATCATGGTGGTTATCATTTGGTGAGAGAATGTCTTTGCAGAAGCATTAAAAAATCTGGACAGAATGCACTGGACCAATGTTATTACTACTGTGATAAAGACTACAATTACTGGTTCCTGTAATATGCTTTGGACTCAAGAACCCCAATTGCCAAGAGTACAAATCCCAGAGGTTATGGGGATCAACCTTGTAGATCTAAGTAGTCTTTTCCGTAATGCAAGGTATAGCCTGTTCTACCTTGCCTGTTTGATCCAAGTACAAAAAAGTATTATTAGCAATGACACAGATGCCACCATGACGAGCCCACAAGAAATGTAGAGCAAGGCAATTGTACATCACTATTCATGTCAATGAGTGAGACTGATCTGTATTTCACCTAAGGCAGAGTAGTATGCATAACAACTTCTGTCAGAGTCAGTGATAAGTTTTTTACTTTCACTGTTTGGAATACTCCTCTGACTGTTCTCATATACGATGAGTCAGTTTAAAACATGGCAGCATCTATTCTAAGGATATTATATTGAGATAACTTATTTAAACATGTTAATGTATTTAAATGTAAAAATTCAACTTAGACTTTGTTGCTCTTTGGGCAGTAAAATTACGGGGTCCATTGTTGAAAGTCAATATAAGGATGAATTTGGTATTAATAAGAACTATGAAAATGGAGCAGACTGTCTTGAGAATGTAGTGGACTTCTTGCTATTTAATGCTTTCAGGCAGTGGTTCTAGCTTTGAATGGGAGGTTGAAATAGATTAACTTTAATGTCTCTTTCAATGCTAAGAGTCTGTGACTCAGAATGATTCTTGAGAGATGCAGATTGATGACTAACTGCTATAAGAAAAAGAGAATGACTGATTTTAGGGTAATCACATAGAGGAAACAGAGATTGGTTTCACACTGAACTGAGTTTTGCTTAGTTTCTGAGTCAGAGTTATAAAGGGAAATTTACTAGCTTTATGTTGTTTCATCTGCCATACAGAGTATTCTGTAGGCAGATGTTCTTCCCCTAATAATTTGGTGTATTTTCTCCTTAAAGACTATGTGGATCATGTAACTGAAAATGTTCCCATTTTTATTTTGGTGGCATGAAATCCAGGGGCAAATTTTCAGTTAAACATTTTAACTGCATATGTTCAGATTGCCTCTATATTTATGGTTTTTCTTCCTGGTCTCAATCTCCTATTCTAAATGATATTGTGTTGGCTCTTTATTTTTATGTTTGGTATTTACATACATCATGCATTCTTCTAAGTACCTTAAATTCTTTGTGAAATGAGATGGAAAATGGATGAATGGATGTAAGGATAATGACTTGGCAAATCGGTGTTCTTTTTGGTAAGTTCTAGTAAGTAGAGATGTTGTCATGTTCCATAATGATGGAGTAAACTGTCAATCACTATCATTACCAGCAGTTTCCTCCATTACCCAACATCCAAGTTTCTTTCTTTCTTTTTTTTTTTTTTTTTTTTTTTTGCGGTACGCGGGCCTCTCACTGCTGTGGCCTCTCCCGTTGCAGAGCACAGGCTCCGGACGCGCAGGCTCAGCGGCCATGGCTCACGGGCCCAGCCGCTCCGTGGCATGTGGGATCTTTCCGGACCAGAGCACGAACCTGTGTCCCCTGCATTGGCAGGCGGACTCTCAACCACTGCACCACCAGGGAAGCCCCCAAGTATCTTTTTTCCCCAATAGGTTCCCATTTTGATAACCATCAGCCCTAACCTAATACTCATTTGGAATAGTGGTGATAAACAATGGGATCAAGTTGGCTAATAACAAATTGATTGATGATGTTTTAGGATTTATTTTGCATAGCATTATTAGGGTTCAGTACATGCTAGATATATATGAGAAGGTTTCGCGAAAGTCCCATATTGAAAGTAAAACATAAAATAACAGCTGAGTTTTATATAAGCTATTTTTGGGTCCCCAAATTGTGGTACATTTGATCTGTCATCTTTGTTAGATTGAACTTTGAATTACTTCTATTGTACAGTAGTAAAAAGTGATTACTTCTCTATAATTATTACTGATCTGAGCAGGTCTAGAATGCTGTATTCAGTTCTGGGCCACATCCTTGGGAAGGACACCAAATACCTGAAATGGGTTCAGAGGAAGTTAACAAATTGATGAGGGGTTTTGGAAGCACCTCACGTGTCACTGCTGGAACTGTGAATGCTTAACCTGGAAAAGTGATTACTCTAAATTGATATGGTTACTTCTTTCTGATATCAGACTTGAATTCGTCCACTGTTTAATAAACTTTGTACATAAATGGAAGTCTTCCAGAAATACAAATATACCTATGCATTATTGCATATGTTCATCGTACTACAATGTACTTCATGAAGTACCCAGAAGATGCTAAACGATCTTGCAAAAGGTCTGTATGATGTGGTTTTCTGCTTACTGCCCCATGGAAACCTATCTGTCAAGAGCCCTTTGTACACGCCTCCTGGACCATGTTCTGGGGAAAGTCACCCACTGGCAGTACTGGAGAGGATTTTGTCTGTCACTCAGTCTGCTTTTTGTTTCTTGCCGAAGGCAGCTGAGACAGATAGATTGGGTGAGATGCCTGCAGCCTGGGAACTGGTTTCTAGGACAGGAAGCTGAATCCAAAAGATCCTTGGTAGGGTGCACTGCTTTTCCTACCCTTGCCTTTACCCCTAAAGTAACTCCTGAATCTACTTTTATCACTAAGCGGTATCATAATGAGCAAATGTAAGAGAGCGACAAATTGGGATGACTTGCTCTTTCAGTGGCATAGTCTCAAGGAATTTTATATCTTAGACATTCTGGACACTCCTGTAGTAGAGCAGGGCAGGCGGATGCTAATTTAATCAGGGTAGAAGAGGAAGTCTCTAACTAGTATTCCCTGAAAACACTGACACTCTCCAGGGGTCCAGAGCCTGCTTGACTTCATTTGTAATTTTTGCAGACCTCCTTTAGTGAAACTCTACTGGATATTAAAATGTCCTAGGATTAGTGGTAACTGAAACCATTTTTTCCCATTTGCTTATTTGCGTTAAGCTTCAGACAGAACCCATGGAGCAAACAGCCTAGCAGGAAAGCCTGTTGTCAAAGGAGGTGGTGGGGATAATATGGGGACCAGGTCTGATCACTGACAGTCATTTGGTTAAAAGAGAGGTTGCATAGATTTGATTATTAATGAACAGATTCTTCTGTAGACAGCCAGCTGAGGATTTGAGGGCTATCAAATCCTTAAGCCAGGTATTGTGAAAATAGTTGGACAATACATTATTTGATTTTGTTTTTAGTGTATTTACCTTTCCAATTATGCATTGCTTATGTCAATAATACAATTAATTTGCATTTCTTGACATTTGCATTACTTGCATTAGAGTTGAGGGATTGAAAACCTGAAGTACATTGGACAAAAATTTTGCTGTGATGTTAAGCATCAATCATGCTTTTTAGTTGGGTGTAAGTGGGTTAAGTAATACAATGAGAGAATAGATGAATGATCAAATAAAGAATTTTTTTGAAAAAAACATGATTAAGGTGCTTCCTGTCTCTGGAAAGATAGACAAATTTTTTGCCCGGCCAATTAGGAAGAAGTCATGAATGGTGTGCTGTGGGAACAAAAGGAAAGAAAGAGAGGCATTTTAACTGGTATTTTAAGCAGAATCATCAGTAATAACATATTCCACTTAACAGTTTTAATTTCCCAAAGCCCTCTACATTCACCATATCATTTTATTTTGAGGTAATTTAGGCAAATTATCATTATTATCCCATTCAATAGATAAAGAAATGGAGATAGGCAGGGTCAATAATGTGATTAAAATAACACAGCTGGTTAATAAATGGATTGAAGCCAGGACCCAGGCCTCTTAGCTTAGCCACTTAACTCTTTCCACTTGATCACTTTGCCACTCAAAATTTACAAATGATCTCCAGCCAGTTTAAGCCTCCAGTGGCTAACTATACCTTGATTCTTTCCTTCCTCCCTCCCCTCCTTTATTCCTTCTTGTTTTCCCTTCTTCCCACTTCCTTCCCTCCCCTACTTGCTTTCTGTTTTTCTTCATTTGTAATACCATGGCATTAGTAGACATTAGCAATCTCTTTGTTTAGGACCTATAAAACCTTTTCATCCCTCCTTTCTCATTCTGAATGGCAGCATGGCTGCCTAGCATGGCCCTTAAGTTATTTATGTATATAAACACGCACACATATATTTGTCTTTGAATACCAAACTCCTAAACCCACTTACTCATAGTAACCCTGAGCTTTACATTCTTAATTCATCTCATGAGGTCTGGTGGGAGTTGTTATAAAATAACTCCGTTATAGAATTATTCTGAGGATTAAGCTTGATTATCATGTGAAGCGCTTAGCTCAACTTCTGTTACATTGTGAGATGTATGTACTCAATAAATGGTAGCTGTTGCTGTTGGGTTGTTTTGCTGAGGAAGCAACAGTGAAATTGAAATTTTGAGAAAAGACAAAAAGCCATCCTCATTTCAAAGAATGGGGATGGAGTCACAGAATACACAGCACTGATTTGAGATCAAACCCAGGTATTGTATCCGTTGGTTTAGGGCCTTTTCTGGCCAAATCCCAGTCAATTTTCATATTTTCTTTGCATATGAAGGATACATAATGGGTTGAAAAAATGCACAGCCAGTGGGGAATGCATGAATGATGGAGTTAACAATGTTTGGGGAGTCATAATCACAATTTACCAGAATGGGTAGTTTCTATATTATCAACAGGTGGGAAATTATTCAAAGATCAGGACTTGACCTGAGAAACGTCTTAGAATTTGCAAGTAAGAATGCCAAGTCAAATGCATTAGTAGGAAAAAGAAATAAGGTCCTGAGGGGGAGGGAGACTTTAGTCATGGTTTGGTCTCTTGGAGTCAACATCAAAAGTGTTCCTTCTAACGAATTCTAGGATCTCTGCTTCGCCAGCCACGGACCAGTGCAGGCCCTATTCACAGCAGTGACACATCTTAAATCAGGCCTCTCACCCTGGCTGTTGACACATTGCTGGGTGTGGACCGGCCGAGTAATTGGATATGAAGCCCCATGCCAAATGGTTCTATTACAGTTCAGTAAAAAGCAATGACAGGGTGAACACGGGAGAGGTCAACAGCCATTTCCTTCCAAACACAGGTTTCCTAAGTTATAGCATAAATCCTTCCCTCTAAAAGATCCAACATCTGATGTGCATTTTAACATCTCACTTCTATATGTTAATTATCTTACTCAGGAAGTAGCTGGAAGCTGATTTAGGCATAGGGATATAAAATCCATTTAAGATTTCTTCTAATGTTGTCATTTCCCCCAGCCTCCAGAATCTGGGCAGTTGGCTAAGGGCTTAGTGTAATATTGCAGCGATGTGTGCTGCCTCTCTCTGTTAGCCACTGCCCCCCACCCCGCCCCCAGTTTCGCATGCCCAACCATTTTGCTTCCAAGACGGGCATCCTGCCTAAGAATGGGATCAGACTGGCACAGTACCTACCAGAGGAGGAATCGCTGCTTTCAGAGGGAAGCACTGAATCAAATCTCTCAGAAGGGGAGCCTGAACCCTTCCCTCCCTTCCTACCTCCTCCATCTGGAAGAGAAGAGAAACACAGAGATTTGGAATTTGCCAAAGTTTAATTACTTCTACTGAAAGTGACAAAAAAAATGTGAAAGCTTATCCTTTAGTGGAAGTAACCCAGAGGGCCCTACGGACATTTGCAGCAGTCTGTTTGCCATTTGTTTTTTCTCTTTTCTTCTTTAGCCCCCGAGGAGCAAATTTCCATTTTTCCTTTCCAAGAAGAAAGAGGACAGATTGTCCCTTAGAGACTTCAAAGGGATGTTTTGGATTCTGCCACCAGAGACAGAGCTGTTGAGACGTCCTCAAATACTTCTGCATTAAGATTCACACAACGTGAAACTCAGGAGAGCATTTACTTACACCATTTAGCTTATTGTGTCAACTATCCACCCAGGCAAATTGTATTAAAATGACATCCACCTCTAACTAACCCACAGGGGGCCACATCAGCAGATATTAAAAGAGGTGATTTTGAATTTTTGTTTGGGAAGGGGGGCAACAAAGACTTAAACAACACAGGAAGAACAATTAGAAAATTGTAATATGAAAGTGTAGGCAATTAGATAACAATTAACATTCTCATTAAACACCAGTTATCAAGTGTTTACCATATGTCAAATCTATACACTTTCATGGGTATCATAATTATTTCTCACAACATCCCTGTGAAAAAAAGCTAATATTTTCACTTAATAGATTCAAAGAAAGCTAAATTGTCAGTGAAGAGAAGGAATTTGGCCAAAGTCACCCAGCTAATAAGGGGCAGGGCTGCAGTTTCAATTCATGTCTTCTGATCCCGAGACCAGGTGATTAGGCCTCAGTGAAGTCTTAATTAGGCAAAGGCTGATCAAGCTTGCAGATTGCCTGCACTTGATTTATCTGCCTTTTCTCTCCCTGTGGCATATTTTCTGTACGTTTCACCTTTTAGCAATACTTGTACACTTGGATTGACATTTACCAACCCAAAGGCAGAAGAAGCAAAGTTTTCTCTGCTATTTGTGAGGAGGTTGAGGGGTAACTGATCGTATCAAGTAATTAAAATTGTGTAAAAATAATCAGTGAATCACAATGATTGTTATTTTCTAGCTTTTATATCAAGAAGTCTAAACTGGTGACATGCAGAGATTAAGTTTATTTCAAAGAACAAATGTGGAGATTGAAGATAGTAAACAACATTGCTTGAAAGAAATAAAGCTAATGCTCTTTCAGCTTTTAACAGTAAGTCTTTTCTTACGAAGGAAAGTCCTTTTCATTACAAATGGGACATTGTAATATTTCCATCTTGTTGGTGACCCTTTAAAGAGCCAAAGAAAATCTCACATCTTTCTCTGTGTTTTCTATGAAATCAGCGTGATTTGCTTTTTGATTTCTTCTGTCTCTTTCTTATAAATCTCTTCCTTGTGGATTTATTGCACAAATCTGTGTAGGATCTAAAAATCATCTTTTAATACAAATGCAGGCACTAAGCACTAAATTCTACATTTGGGGAAATTTGTATGGAAGATGATGGCGCATCTAGGGACTTTCTATTTCAACTCCTTTTTTCTTTTCAAATCTTTGATGTACTCGATCCCTTCCTAACATCACATGGAATATAGAAATTGCCCTTAGAAGGTAAGACATGGGTTTTGCTAGTCCAGTATTAGTCTCTAGTTGAAGCTCAGGTCTTAATTTTTCAACATGTGTCAGATAATTCATATTGTACTGAACTGGGCTCAGAGGTTACATGTATGATGTCTGGGATTGGGAAGACAACATGAATGATAAGAATAAGAGAAAAGAAATCAACTGATAGCTTTATAGGGGTTCCCTTGTAACTAACTTTATGTTTTTCTCTTGCTGCCTTTAGAATCTTCTCTTTATCTTTAAATTTTGCCATTTTAATTATAACATGTCGTGGGTTTGGACAAATGTATGCAACATTACAGTATCATACAGGATAGTTTCATTGCCCTAAAAATCCTCTGCTCTGTCTATTCATCTCTCCCTTGGCAACCACTGATCTTTTTACCGTTTCCATAGTTTTGCCTTTTTCAGAATGTTATGTAGTTGGAATCATACAGTATGTATTCTCTTCAGGGAAGCTTTTTTCACTTAGAAATATGCATTTAAGGTACCTCCCTCCATGTCTTTTCATGTCTTGATAGCCCATGTCTTTTTAGTGTTGAATAATATTCCGTTGTCTGGATTTACCACAGTTTCTTATTCATTCACCTACCGAAGGATATCTTGATTGCTTCCAAGTTTTGGCAATTGTGAATATAGCTGCTATAAACATCCATGTTCAGGTTCCTGTGTGGATAAAATGTTCAACTCCTTTGGGTAAATACCAAGAGTATGACTGCTGGATAGTATGGTGAGGCTATGTTTAGTTTTGTAAGGAATCATCAAACTGTCTTCCAAAGTGGCTGTACCAATTTGCATTCCCGCCAGCAATGAACGAGAGTTCATGTTGCTCCACATCCTTGTCAGCATTTAGTGTTGTCAGTGCTTTGAATTTTGGCCATTTTTGTACGTGAGGAGTAGTATGTCATTGTTTTTTTTGTTTGTTTGTTTTTTTTTTGTGGTATGCGGGCCTCCCTCTGCTGCAACCTCTCCCGTTGCGGAGCACAGGCTCCGGACGCGCAGGCTCAGCGGCCATGGCTCACGGGCCCAGCCGCTCCGCGGCACGTGGGATCCTCCCAGACCGGGGCGCGAACCCAGTTCCCCTGCATCGGCAGGCGAACGCGCAACCACTGCGCCACCAGGGAAGCCCCTGTCATTGTTTTAATTGTAACTCCCTAAGGACATAGGATATGGAGCATCTTTTCATATGCTTATTTGCCATCTGTATATCTTCTTTGGTGAGGTGTCTGTTTAGATTTTTGCCCCCACCCCCTTTTTTAAATTGGGTTGTTTTCTTATTGATGAGTTTTAAGATGTGCTTTGCTTTTGATATCTGATGTCTCAAAGGGAAAATCTTATAGAGAAATAGTTGCTATTATGCAAATTTCATGTTTCTCCAATGGAGATTAGAAAAATCGAGGCAGTACATGGATATACTTTCAGAGGCTTACAAATTATTATGATATTTGAGATTATGTCTGTAAAGAGAAGCATGCACTGGATAAGGTGGAGGACCAGCTTATAACCAAGTACTATCATTCACGTTTGGTACCTGCATTTCCATTGGTATTTACAATTGCTTTAACACCAATGACACAGCAATGACATAATTCATTTTTTTTTAAAGAATTGCATTGCATCCTTTTTTGTAAAGTTAATTAATTAATTTATTTATTTTTGGCTGTGTTGGGTCTTCGTTTCTGTGCGAGGGCTTTCTCTAGTTGGGGCAAGCGGAGGCCACTCTTCATCGCGGTACGTAGGCCTCTCACTATCGCGGCCTCTCTTGTTGCCGAGCACAAGCTCCAGACGCACAGGCTCAGTAGTTGTGGCTCACGGGCCTAGTTGTTCCGCGGCATGTGGGATCTTCCCAGACCAGGGCTCAAACCCGTGTCCCCCGCATTGGCCGGCAGACTCTCAACCACTGCGCCACCAAGGAAGCCCCCCATAATTCATTTTTAATGCAGTACTTTTGAAACCAAGGTCAGTAGATGCCTGCTAATGTGTGGATATATTATTTGGAATCCAGAAGAGTTTTATCCCTTTATTCAGTAATGAGGAACACCAGAAATATCACTACATGTCTTTGATCCCAAACTACAATAATTTCCACGATGCTATCAGAAGACTTTTTTTGCTTTGGCTAGAGACAGGCTTGGGCAGGTGAGGGAGCCAGCTCCTTGTCCTTTCCCTCTAATTCACTTCTCAATCTCAGATTTTTAAATCAGGGATGCAAGAACAGGGAAATGTGTGTGTCCAAACACAACCTTGGCTTTTTCTCTATTGACAAGACGACCTAGAAATGTGGCTCAAAGTCTGTGGTCTTGTAACTTCTCACTGGGAATTAAAGTGCTTGAGTACTGAGAAATATAAAGGAGATGGAGGAAAAGCAAAGGAAACCTTCAGCTGCCTTTCCAGTATATGACCTGAGGCTGAACTGCAGGATTCACAGAAGGGACCTAGTAGGTACTCAAGCAGGTGATGGTAGCAAACTGGATAGTATCACCCACTGGAAAGGGCAGCTTGGTCATTGCATGCTGGAATGGAGACCTGAGTCAAATCTGATTTTTCAAGGGAAGCTGTGCATCTGATTTTAATGTGAAATCTCCTAATTTTCAGATATTGGCAGTGAATTCATATCTGTTTTAAAGCCCTGTGACCTTAATGAAATATATCTGTGGATGAGATCTGGCCCACTACAGGGCTTCCAGCTGGTGACGTGGGCTCTGTGTGGGTTCACTTTGCTGGTGATTTGCTGATGAGAAATTGCACTTTGACAAACACAAGGTGGCTATATAGAAAAATACACGGGAAGGACCCTTAGTTTAATTTTGTAAGCACAGTACTTTGTTTTCAAACATATTCACGCTAAAACATCTTGGTTTCCTCTCCTGAATCTGTAAGGTTACACTCCCTTTCTGCATGCTGCCTGATCCAACACTCACCCACATGGAGAGACACATTCTTGAAGTGGTTGCAGTCTTTACCGAGGTAAAGATTTATAAAACTGGCCTTCCTCATGTGGATGACTAGATCTCAGGCTTTGCGCAGCAGGCACAGATGAAAGGAGTAGAATTATAAAGAGAGCAAGGTGGAGGAGGGACTCAGAACGGAAATCCCAGGAAGCAGAGTTGCTAGGTTGCAGAGGCCTGAAGGTTAGCCATCAAATGATGTTACAGATCTTTGAAGCTCTGTAGAAGATAAATGTGGTCACCTGAGAAACACTCCCTGGTCAGAAAAGTCTGGTGCCCGGGCTTACACATACTTCGTTTATACGTAAGTAGCTGTAGTAGGGAATATAGATGCCTATGGGGGCAGGGGTGCATGGAATTGATTTGTATTTACCCACTCTTGGGCTCAATACTGCCTCAGTGGTCCCAGATTACAGAATTCATGGAGCATGCTGTATGGTCTCCTCCAAACACCTCATCCTCATGCAAAGCTCTTGTTTAAAAAAATCCATGTATTGTAATAAGTGACTGCATAGTAAACAGGACTCATGTGAGAATCTTCATCATGATAGTAGCCATGTGAACAAATCGTACTCTCAAGATAGCGGGGAAGAGGATTTTTTTATTTATTTTATTTTTTTTAAAGAAGATGTTGGGGGTAGGAATTTATTAATTAATTTATTTATTTTTTCTGTGTTGGGTCTTGGTTTCTGTGCGAGGGCTTTCTCTAGTTGTGGCAAGTGGAGGCCACTCTTCATCGCAGTGCGCGGGCCTCTCACTATCGCGGCCTCTCTTGTTGCGGAGCACAGGCTCCAGACGCGCAGGCTCAGTAGTTGTGGCTCACGGGCCCAGTTGCTCCGTGGCATGTGGGATCCTCCCAGACCAGGGCTCGAACCCGTGTCCCCTGCATTAGCAGGCAGATTCTCAACCACTGCGCCACCAGGGAAGCCCCAGGGAAGAGGATTTTTAAGCGACCTAGTTTTGTAGAAAAAAAACAAAGCCAAGCAATGCAAAACGACAACCTACCTCTAGTGGAGACTGTAACGACGTATCTAGATTTACCCCAACTACTTATTAAATGCCAGCAATATCCTGCTGTTGTGTTTGTGTTCTGTTTAACAAACCCTATCTCAAATTTTTACTTTAACTTTGATTATACCCATTTTATAGATGAGATCAAGCATCAGTGAACACGTAACTTGCACAAGTTCACAGAGCGAATAAGTGACAGAGCTATAAATCAGAAAAGACCGTGTACTCCCTCTTCACTCCAATGGTGCACCAAACCTTTCATGTCCCTTTGGGGCACACAGATTTTTTTTCCTATTAGAAACTTAAATAGAGTACTGGTTTTTTTTTGTTTGTTTTTTTTTTTTGCGGTACGCGGGCCTCTCACTGCTGTGGCCTCTCCCGTTGCGGACAGACTCCGGATGCCCAGGCACAGCGGCCGCGGCTTACGGGCCCAGCCACTCTGCAGCATGTGGGATCTTCCCAGACCGGGGCACGAACCCAGGTCCCCTGCATCGGCAGGCGGACTCTCAACCACTGCGCCACCAGGGAAGCCCAGAGTACTGGTTTAATAACCAGGTGATCTCTCCTTTCTTTAGCATAGTCAATTAACTGAAGACAGTCATTGCATCTCCTTTGCCACAATAAAACTGTGGTTGTGAAAAGTATGGGTAACCGGATTTCACCAGGGCCATGCTGTCAGGTTAACACTGTGTGAAAAATGGTCCAGCACAACTGCCGGGGAAGAAGAAAACTTAGTCAACCAACTGGTTCTTTGGTCCACGTGATACTACGCAAAAGTTTAAAATCAAGCAACCTTGAACGCTTAAAAAAAACCCCCAGAATATTCAATATGTAGCAGATGGGTTTGAAATGTCTACCTTTGGGTCCTCAGTCATGAAGACACACTTTCTTGGATGGGAATGAAAAATGTAGCTTGGTAATAGCTAAGAAAACTAGCTTGTTCTGCCCCAGAGGGAAACAGATAAACTAACAATGTTTCCTAGACTAAGTCATGCAGTTCTTGAAAATTTCTGCCTCTCAGAGTGAATCCTGGTCTTTCTATCCTCCCCCCGCCACTTATTGTCAGTCAGTGTTTAAAATGGGAAACACTCGAATCTGGTTCCTAAACCATTTCCAGCAAATCTGTGAGGGAAAGAAAAGGATCTCTGATTTATACTTGACTCTAAAGCTCCATTTCACACTCTTCTGAGACATCCCAAGAGGCCTCCAAAATCAGCTCTTATCCCATTTTCATAAGCACATTTTTTCATTTTTCTTCTTCCTTCTCTTCCCTCCATTCTCTTGCTTTTTGCCTTTCATTATGTATTTGTAGAGGTCATGATACAAAAGAGACACCGTACTATGCTCTAGACCAGTGGTTCTCAAAGTATAGCCCCTGCACTAGCAGCAACAGCATCATCTGGGACCTTCTTAGACATTTAGATTCTCAGGCCCACTCCAGAGAATGAGTAGGCCTCATTCTGATTCATTTGCTGAATCAGAAACTCAGGGGTGTGGCCCAGCAATCTGTGTTCTAACATGACCTCAGGTGATGCTGATACATAATGCTCAAATTTGAGGACTATTAATCCAGACTACAGAATTGAGTGGGACTGGTATCTGCCCTTGGCAACTTCCAATTTGGTGATGGGAACAGCATGAAAATTAATGGTTATGATGAATTATATGATATGGGTATGCACAAAGTATGGGGGAGAAAAGGAAGGACAAAGTTAAAATTAATATTTTGAGAGAAACTCCAATGCACTCTCTTTTTATATTGTCCAAAGATTGTTGTCCATACATTCACATATTTTTCAGTATGTGGTCCTTCCTAAATTAGCAGGCACCCAGCCATTGCTTACCTGTAACACCAAACCAGAAGAAAATCCTAACTCCCTTTTGAGGATTTTTCAATATAGAGGATACAAAACACACCTTTGATATTTGTATCCATTTGGAAGCCATTCAGTTTTTCTTGGGCAGAGAAGCTGAACCCAACTAAAAATCAAAAGAGGGCTAGAAAGAGGAATATTCAACAACATGGAGGCAAAGGGCTAATCTCAGATGCTGCAAGGTACAGTGCAATGCACAAGGGAATTGTGGAAATTTCTGCAGATTTGTTGCAGCCCCTTCTGCCAAGGGGTTCCGCCACACACACACCCATCCTGTAATCTAATCAGAAAGCCAAAAGCCAATTTACATTTCTGTGGGGGTTTTCCTATCATTATGTTATTTTTAAAGTATGGTATTCAGCAGACTACAGCAGCCAAAGAAGTGGTTCTTATTAAGAGAGGCAGCCCATTTGCAAGACACTGTGAAAGCAGCAGTGACATGAAAAAAAGGCTCAGAGGCAGGAGTTTACTGTAAATTCAGGGTGAGTCAACAGAATGACAAGATTGCCAAGAAATTTAATTTGATCTTGTGCTGCCTTAGTTTGTAAGCAGCTTGTATTTAGAATGAGGGGCAGACTGGGGGTGCTGTCCTCTACAGGGGTCAGAACACACCTGGACTGTTGTGAGCCTTGTCCTCTAAAAGAATATACCAAAGGTAAACCCCAAATCCCAAACCCAAATTAGACTCTTCCTGCTCTGCCTTTGAAGCGTGAGGGATAAAATCTTCACCCTGCTCTTTACCTCTTAGAAAGTTGTGTGGGGAGGGGAGAAGGCAGAGCCTGGAGACATTGTATCTCGACCAGAAGGAGACCAAATCACCTGCAAGGATCTTTGAATATGCAAATAGAAGCCCCCAGAACTGAGTCTGAGAGAAGGAGCTGAAACAGTCTTTGCTCAAGTCTCTGCCCAAACATCTCTCCCCAGGAGGTCTTCCCAGATCTTCTGATTTTAAAGAACATCCACCTCCCCCCACACTCTACCTCCCCCACTTTTCTTCAGTTTATTTTTTAATTGAGATAATAACCTTGAGGTTTATAACATTCTATAAGTTTCACATGTACAACATTATATTTCTACTATCTACCCTACTGCGTGCTTATCACCAAAAATGTAGTTTCTACCTGTCACCACACAGCTTATCCCCTTTACCTATTTTGCCTTCTCCCCTGCCTCTTCCCCCTCGGTAACCACTACTCCTTTCTTGGTATCTACATGTTTGTTTTTGTTTGGTTTGGTGTGTTTATTTATTTTGTTTTTGTTTGTTTGTTTAGATTATTCCACATGAGTGAAATCACACAGTATTTGTCTTTCTCCATCTGACCTAACTCTTCCCTTTTACTAGCTTTAGTTTTCTTCTTAACACATAACAGTACTTGACAACACGTATTTATTTGTTTCCTGTTTGTCTCCTCACCTGGGCAGGGGCTTGCCTACTGCCTTCATTGCCTATTTCCTCCTAGAGCTGTGTTTGACACAACCCAGGGGTGTGGAAGGTAAACCAGAGAAGAATTTCAGGATGTGGGAACAGGAAGATTGTGATCTTGGGCAGCCTCGGCCTGCAGCAGCTTGAAGCAGGATTTCGGTTCCCAGCCAGAGATTGAAGTCAGGCCACGGCAGTGAGAGCGCTGAATCCTAGCCACTAGACCAGTGGCCAGTGACAAGGCCCTGGCCTGTCAGCTTTGTAGAAATGAATTTCCACAGAGAGACAGAAAGTAGTGAAGCAAGTAAAGTGTTTATTAGGAGGAAAAAGAGTACGTATGGATGGACACACGGGTGGGCTCAGAGAGAGAGTCGTACCGTTGTGGTAGTTTGGATCACTTTTATGGGGCATTTCTTCCAGGTTTCCTTTGGCCAATCATATTGCTTTGCCTGGTCCTGAGTCCATATTTGGTTTATCTCAGGGTCCTCCCATGTATGTGAATGCATCTCTTAGCCAAGATGGATTGTAGAGAAGAGGCCTATGGGTAGGTTGACATCACTTACTATGGGGTGGCGCCCCCTCCCTTTTTGACCTCTAAGGAGCCTTTCTGCACACATGTAGTTGGGAAGGTCTCCTTGACTTTGAGAATGAGGAATACATGGTCTTTTATCTCTTATCTGGGCAAAGCTTAGCTTCTCCTCCCTCCTGCTGTTTTGGAGTATCTGTCCACAGAGGACAAACTCCAGCTGTTCAGCCTGGGGCTCATCTATCTCCTGCCTCAGTTGCATTGATTAGAGTATCAATTACCAAAAAAGAAAACTAGTCATTGGATTGAATTGGTGGTCACTGTGAGATGTTTCTGTGAAGGTTGAGAATGTGCAGATTGCAGAGGGTTAAGTGATAAATGGGAGACGAGACAGGAGTGGGCAAGTAGAGGACGCTGTCTCAAAAATGCCTGACTGACGGGTGAATTGAGAACTCATACCTCTTGTCTCATTTTGTTATTGACTTGACTTGCTGTTGACCCTGGGAAAGCTATATCATATGTTTCCATAATGCCAAGTCATTTATTATTTCTCCAAATTCATAGATTTAGGAACATTACCATGCTTGACTTTATATAGACAAAAATAATCAGTTGATTAATGAATTTTTACCCTTCACTCATAAATGTGTCAGATTTTAGACATTTACATTGGCTGTCTACCTCCACCCCAATTTTCCCACCTTTTTGTAAATTATACTTAAAGTTGATTTAAGAAGGAGAAAAAGAAAGAACTCTAAAGTGCTAGTCATATATCTTTAGATCTTAATTGTAAAAAAGGACTATCTCTTCTGTCTCCTCCATCACCAGGAACGATTGCTAGCTGGTAGGAATTTGTGCTGTAATACTTTACTATTAATAAATATTATAATCACTTTCCAAGTTAAGCGTTGCTTCCTTTAATCTCTTTGCTCAAATGTGAGATTAGCTCAGTCCCTTCTTAGCCTTGGCAAGGTACCTTTGGCCTGCCCTGCCCTTTGATCTGTAATTTTGAATTGCATTTCATAAGGGGTCCTGCTTTTACACAATTTATTGACCCTTTGACAGGAATTTGGGTAGTGTCATTTGATAGAATTGATGTTTCTTGCAATGTGACATCTGTTTGGATTTCAGTCGATAGCTGAGAACAATATTCCTGTGACCTTTCAGAGCCACTTTTTTCTTTTGCTTTAAGGACCAGGCACAAGAGGTTTGAAAGAACTGCCCAGACTGACTTTGACAGTTGGAAAAATGTTGCTTCTGACTAAAATACGAAGGACTTTATGTTCAAAATCTAAAACTCTCTAGAAGACAGTTGAGGATGAGAAACTGCATGGAATTCTCATCTACTAATTAATTGTATAAGTGTTGATACCCCATAATTTATGGTAAAGTCTGACAATTGGAGGTCCAGTTAGTAATGTAAAATTTCACTTGGTTGATGAGAATATGGTGTCATCGAAATCATAACTGTAGATATTTTATGTATTAAGTGAAATTGTGTGAAATTTTTGTTTTCAAAGATTGAAAATGGTTGATAACATCAATTGTATATGGTTCAACTTTATATCACGCACATGCGAGCCTGGGGTGGGGTGGGGAGAAAGAGAGAGAGAGAGAGAGAGAGAGAGAAAGACTGGAAGAAACTAATTTACTGTTTCGAAATGCAAGTACTTGGCAACAGAACTTTGATAGTAAAGTGTTGTTTTGCCACTTAAAACATGTTATTGCTATTGGATCCATGATTATACAATATTAGTGGAACTAATATTTACTGAGGACTTCCTATGGGTCAAATATTTTAAACATTTCATTTAATCACAATATTTCTGGGAGGTAGGCCTTTATATCCTCATTCTGAATATTCAGCTCAAAGAGAGGGAACAAGTGTCACAAAGCTACAAATTGATGAAGCGGGGCTCACCCTACAGAATGCTTCCACCCAAGACTGACTTTCCCTCATGCACATCTTGGAAACTGAAGTCTTGATGGAAATTCCATCGAGGGAGCAGATTATGAACCACAGAATCACTCTTCAATTCCAAACTGTGCAGGAGGCTAAGTTTGATGCCAGAGAGGAGAATTTAAATAAAAAAGCAAGAGGTAAAAAAAAAAAAAAAATTAAAAAAAAAGTTTGCATTGTCTTGCCTTTAAATAACTGCAATTTTGGTTAAGCAAAACAGGATTAGGCTAAGGTGATTTAAAAGACCCTTCCCCACTCTGGATATGATTTATTGACTCTAAGATGACACAGGCAGATCTATTAAGGTCATGAAACAAATGGAACTAAAACATCTTCCTCCAGGTTTGGTTCCAGGACCACCCTCATTAGAATCACGTGGGTCTTTTATTAAAAATATAGATTTCTGGGCTCCAGCTCCAGACCTACAGAATGAGAATCCTTAGGGATAGAGCTAGGGAATCTATATTTTGACTATCTTTTCCAAAAGCCTGACATTGAGTAACTGCTGTATAAATGAGTATTAATACTGTAATATGAATACTACTAATGATTCTTAGACACCTTACATTTGAGAACCACTAAACCAAAGAGTGTAGTGTAAAGAATACATTCAGGTGTATTTGATACAGAACACCTGTCCTTAATCAGAAAACGGGAAGTGGATCACGTCTTGATCTGATGTAATCTCTGGCAAAGAGTTCAGAGTTTATTCTAAGAGCTCTTATTTTGTTCTCCATGGATCCTGCTGCATCTTGCACTTCTCTCTTTTGCTGAACCTCTGACATTAACGCTTTCCCTTGGGCTCTAAGTACTGCCCTTATTTTATAATTGCTCCTCCCCTTGGACCTGAGAACAAATGCAGGCAGTAAATGTTATTAGAAACCATTTAGAGGAGTGGTCCCCAACCTCTTTGGCACCAGGGACTGGTTTCGTGGAAGAAAATTTTTCCATGGACCGGGGTGGGGGTGTGGGGATGGTTTTGGGATGGTTCAAGTGCATTACATTTATTGTGCACTTTATTTCTATTATTATTACATTGTAATATATAATGAAATAAGTATACAGCTCACCATAATGCTGACAGGAGGCAGAGCTCAGGTGGTTATGCGAGCGATGGGGAGCTGCTGTAAATACAGATGAAGCTTCCCTGACTCTCCCACTGCACAGTTCCTGGTTATGTGGCCCGGTTCCTAACAGGCCATGGATGGGTACTGGTCCGTGGCCGAGGGGTTGGGGACCCCTGATTTAGAGCTAAAAGATTAAAAAATATGACTTCAAGAGTCAAAAATTTTGTGGACCCTTCTGTAATTAGGGCCCCAGGTATCTGTGGCCAGGGGAAGTCCTGATCTAGTTCAAACATCTTCATTCATTCATTTATTCATTGCAAGGCCAATATATATTGAGTGCTACCATGAGCAAGGCACCATGATAGGACCAAGAGATATTTATTATCAGTTATAGTGTCAAGCACATAATAAGTACTCAGTATATCTTTTTAAAGAGATGTGACATCTATCTTCAGCAAACCTACAATGTCTTCCATGTATAAAGACTTGACTATACTTTATGTCTGGCCTAATATCAAAGATCACCTGTGAATGGAATGGAAGAGCCTTTAAGATCTAAATAACTCCTGACTTTCTGTTTTTCCCTTTCTCCATGTTTCTCTCTCTTTTAATATCCTAAAACAGAATGAAAAGTTCAGTGGAAAATGATAAAGTTCAGATTTCATTAGCTTTTGATATCACTATTTCTTGGGGAGAAAAGTCACATTTTTGGGTGACCTTTTTAGTTAATTCACAGCTGGGAGAAAATCATCCTTAGTGTCTTTTCTATTTATAGGTAATTAGACTCTGCTGGTAAGCATGGTCCTATGCGGTGGGCTGTGCTATGGCGGTGAACAGAGGTGGAATATGGCTCTCATCCTTTTGACCTCTGATGCCCAGACCCTGGGCCACAGCAGCTAGTAGAAGAATGACAGCAGACTGTGACAAGCACCAAAATAGCATCCAGAGGAGAGAGGGCTTACTGCTGACCTGAGAATCAGGGAAGGCTTCTCAGGGTAGGAAACATTTGGATTAAGCCTTATATTTTATATGATCAGGACTTTGACAAATGGAGCAAAGGAGGCCATTTCAGGTGGCAGACGCCACATATGGAAAGCAACTGAGATGTAGACGCAGATGCAAATGCAGAGAAAGTGGGCAAACTCTTGATTTCTACAAGGGTCTACTCCTGGGTAGTTCTGTACAGAGTTAAGTCACTTTTATTTGATTAGAACCCAGTCTTTCCTGATCGAGGGTTTTCCAGACTCACCAGTCTTGGCCACATAACTATTCTTCCAGACAAGCAGGGTCACAACTGACCTTAGAGTGTTTTTATTAAAACAGTGTGGTCTCCAGTAATATCACTTATTTGTGAATTTCCCAGATGGAAAGGGGACACCAAATTGGTGGTGTCAGGTACAATTCCCATCAATAGAAGATGAAAAGAAAGGTCCATGAGGTCACATGCAATCTGTCTCTTGAGGATCAGGGCAGGAGGATTCCGGAATGTATTCATTTTCTTGCACTCTGTGCAACGCAGATTTACGTGTTTACATTTGTATAGCACCTTTCCTCAAAGGAAATGACTTCACTTGTGCAATGGCAAAAGGTCACTTGAAATCTGAATTATGTGGAGACACAGTAAACTTCATGCTGTCAGGAAGTTTGCCCTAGGCTCCTCTATGGTTTCCTCCCACTTACCTACTTGCCTGCGTGGGATATTCTAAGCAATTTCACCCTTGCCTCCACGCTGGCCTCTCCCCCGCCCCCGTTTCCTCCCAGGGCTTCCCCAGTGACCTAAATTATCACCTCATCAAGTACACATATTTATCGCTTTTCATCTGTCCTCTGAAATCAGTCCATCCGCAGTACGTAGCCCCTTGGTTTAACCCTTTCATCAGTTTCCTACCTCGCGCTGGTGCATTTCCACGTCCTAGTTTGAAAGGACTCGAGAAAATAATCTATCCTCACATTAGATCCTCGTAAAAAGGGACTTTGCAACCTACCAGCTGTGTGATTTTTCCACTTCTGAAGCTGAACTTCGAAATATTAGCTCTTTTTTTCCCTCCCTGCTACAGCATTGCATGACCAGTCTAAATCCCACTAGCTGCCCGTGCCCATGTGTCTCTTCTCACGATTCTTTTTCAAGTTTGCTCTGTGCTTTGAATATTTCTCTTCAAAGGCAGCGGCTGCTCTTTCCCTCCAGTTAAGTCTCCTTTTATTATACTCTGCTCTCTGGTTGCTATTGCTGCTAAGTTCCCCTGCCTGTCTCTTCTTTCTTTCCTGGCATTTGCAACCCTTTCAGTTTGGAATCACCGGAGAATTTCCTTCGTGTGAGGTCATCGTTTGCACGGAGGGTATGAATATAGATGATAATACGACTAAAGGTAGCAACCATACTTGCAGATTTTATTTAGTTATGGGGCTCTGCTTTTAAATCTTTATTGTTATGCTGTGCTGAGCAAGGATGGCGCTCTGTTGTAGGATGCAGGCAAGTCAACTGGGCTGGTGGGGCAAGTGCAGGATTTGGATTCAACAGATCCAGGTTCAAATCCTTGTTCTGCCACTTACCGCCCAGGGTGTTTTTTTTTTTTTTTTTTAATAAATATATTTATTTATTTATTATTTTTGGCTGTGTTGGGTCTTTGTTGCTGCGCACGGGCTTTCTCTAGTTGCGGCGAGGGGGGCTGCTCTTCATTGCGGTGCAGGGGTTTCTCATTGCGGTGGCTTCTCTTGTTGCAGAGCACGGGCTCTAGGCACACGGGCTTCAGTAGTTGTGGCTCACGGGCTCTAGATCACAGGCTCAGTAGTTGTGGCGCACGGGCTTAGTTGCTCCGCGGCATGTGGGATCTTCCCGGACCAGGGGTCGAACCCGTGTCCCCTGCATTGGGAAACGGGTGGCTCATGCCCAAAAAAACCCCCGAGGTCCCTGAAGGGTTTCTGAAAAGCATTTTTAAAAGCCAGATGAGGGAGGAGGGTCACAGGGTATGTGATCAGCTCATGCACAGTTCTCTGATTGGCTGAGGGTGAGGTAACAGGACCGGGTCACAGGGGTTAACATTATCAGTCCTTAGGCTCCAGGAGGCCTGGGGCTATGGGCTCATGGTCATCAAGTAGTTTACATTTTCCATTGGAAGGGTTGTTCACATCTGTAAAACAGCTCAGGAAATATGCATGGAATACTGTTTTCTGGATACTTCAGGTAGGAGCTAAAGCAGAGGATATGGGGGAAGGGCCTGTCCCCCCTCCCCACCCAAAAAAGCCCCATAGAGTCCTGCTTGGTTACGAAATGAAAGACGTGTATTCTCTCATAGTTCTGGAGGATAGAAGTCCAACATCAAGGATTGGTTCCTTCTGGAGTCTGGGAGGGGAAATCTCTGCCACGCCTGCCTCTTTCCCAGCTTCTGGTGGTTACCAGCAATCCTTAGCCTTCCTTGGTTTGTAGACACATCACTCCAATCTCTACCTTCATCTTTTCATGGCTGTGTCTCTGTGTTCTCCCTTCTTATTATAAGAATGTCAGTCATCGGATTTAGAGCCCACGCTAAATCCAGTGTGATATCATCTTAAGACTTAATTACATCTGACAGGACCCTATTTCTGAATAAGATTACACTCACAGGTACCTGTAGTTAGAACTTGGGCATGTCTTTTTAGGGGACACTATTCAACCCACTATAACCTTAGTCAAGTTTTTAAATCTCAAACAGTTTTGAGCCTGTTTCCTCATCTATAAAATATGGATAATATTGCCAACCAGAATAGTTGCTGAGGGAAATAAATCACAAAATGTCTGGAAATCCCCTAGCATTATAGTGGGCATATAGTAAGTCATCAGTAAATATTAATTTCCTTTTCTAAAATTCCAATGACTCTTTTGGTATGGCATGTTAGAAAACATATGTGATCTTATTTTACAGATTGAAAAATTAGTTGTCTCAGATCTAGTGCTATATGACTATAAGAAATTGAGAAATAAGTTTCCCTCTAATAATTCATCTGCAAGACAAAGTTGGAAATTTTGGGGAAGAAGAGGTTCAGACAAAAGCCAGGCAGGCCTGATTCTTTCAGTCAATAAATATTTATTGAGCACCTACTAAGTACTAAACACTGACTAAAAGAGACAAGAGCCCGGGCATCATGGAAAAAATGGTAATAAAGAATAACAGGGCTTCCCTGGTGGCGCAGTGGTTGAGAATCCGCCTGCCGATGCAGGGAACACTGGTTCGTGCCCCGGTCCGGGAAGATCCCACATGCCGCAGAGCGGCTGGCTCGGTGAGCCATGGCCGCTGAGCCTGCGCATCCGGAGCCTGTGCTTCGCAATGGGAGAGGCCACAGCAGTGAGAGGCCCGTGTACCACAAAAAAAAAAAAGAATAACACAACAAATATGCAACATAACTCCAGGTTACTATAAATAAATAGAGAAAATAAAGCAGGACAAAGGGATGGAGCATGGTGGAGGGCAGGGGGGAAGGTGAGTTTTGAAAAGGTAACAATGAAGGCAAGTTCTGAATGAAGCGAGGAGTCATTCCATGCAAGGGGTTGGGGGGACACACATTCTCGGCAGAGGGAATAGCAAGTGCAAAGGACCTGCGGCAGAAGGAGGAAACAGACAGCCAGGACATCTAACACAGCGGGAGGTGGGTAGAATTTGGAGGAGGAAGATTACATAGAGCCTAGTAGGACAGGGTTGAGATTGGACCTGTCACAGGTGCTGAGTAAGATCCAGTATGGCTGGCAGCAGAGTGTCCAAGGGCAACAGCTACCATTGGCTGCAATTTGGAAAGACAGCCAGCAGTGTGGACGGAAACCACCAGAGCTGGTTCTCCTGACATTGGGCCATTGTCTAGGTTACATAGAACTTTGCCCGCCTTCTCCAACTCTAGTCTCTCTCTCCTGTCCAAACTGTTATCCAACTATGGGAATATCACCATCTGTGGATAATTGTCTTGTTCTTTTTATTTTATTTTATTTTAATCTGATAGAAGTAGACGGTAATACTCCAAGACACTTCGAGAAACCAGCATAGAACAAAAGGTGCTTTTCAGACTGTCAGTTCCTCCAGTACAAGCGACATGATAGTGCCTGTCTAAATAATTTCATAAGATTACAAATCCTGTTAAGTGAGTTTACTTACACTGGTAGCTGTTGTGTCTCTTTGCCTGAAGCTACACTCTGTTGTGTTTTGTTGTATACTTCACTGGGAAGAGGCCAGAGTTAGAGTTAATCCCATTCCAGCCTCATGTCCTGCAGTACTCAATTATTTAATAAAAAATACTTTCTCAAAAGATAAAAGCAAGCATGAAAAGATGAAACTGGAAGTAGAGGTCTTTCCAAAAGGGAAAGAAAAGACACTGTGAGTATTGGGAGGAAGAAGAGAGAGTGAAGGAAAGCTGAACAAAGGCAGGGTGAGTCTAGGAAAGCACACAGGTATGTGAGTAGTGAATAGCATTGTCTCCTTGTGGTCTAATGAAATTTCCTGCCTCAGTGCACACAGGTGAAATCCTGTCTTCTGAACTTCTCTAGAAAGGCATTGAGAGGTAGGGTTCCTTGTTCCTGCTGTTGGAGACTGACTATGTAGCAAGAGCAAGTCAAACTGTAATTGTATTTTAAAAGTATGAGATTAACTTGTATTGATAGATCTAATACAATAGCACAGTAATAACTGTGATAGCCCTTGATCAAGGTGTTGGGCATGGCCATATTCAACATTCGGTAACATTTATAGAGCACCTACAGTATACAGTGAGCTTGATGGGGTGGGTAGGGAACTATGGAGAGAAGGACATGACCCCTGCCGTCTGGAGGCATTAAGTACTGATTCTGAGTCATTTCCTGTGGTTTTCACCTCTTCGGTTCTTTTCATCTCCTCTCTCTTGGGGGTGTTCTGGATTAACACCAAAAGGCCAAAAAATCTAATTGGGGTGGAAGTGGGGCTGGGCATTGGAGGGATACTGAGGATGGGCTGAAGCCAGAAGGCTGAATGTTCCACAAACTCAGGCCAGCAGCTCTCACTCCGCCTGTACCCGTTCCCACACGCTCTTGGTTTTACTAAGGGACACTATGCTGTGATGAGCCAACCTGGCCACAGGGTGTCACAACTGCCCCAGAGACTCCCAGACATACTCAGGAGAGAAGGTCTGAAGGGTCAGACTGCAGCTGCCTGTAGCCCCAACTCCTGCTACGTGAGTCAGCCCTGAGTCAGCCAGCTGCTGCAGAAACCATGCAAAACGTTTCTTATTGCTGCCAGGGCCCTGCCAAAATGGCTCCATAATTGCTCCCTAGGCCTTGAGAGGCTCCCTGTATAACAAGAGGAGGGGATCTAAATTCTGGCTTCCCCCATGGGTGGGGTGAGGGTATGGGAACAGCCCAAGGCCTGCTTAGGACTGTCTCCCTCATTGGCCTTCAGTTAATCAGACCCAGTTTACCCCTGGAGGGATTTGCATCATTTACCTGGAGAAGACCTTGCAGGGAGCCAAGCGACAACAATTTCAGTGTTGGCTCTGCTTCCTTCAAGCTGGTGATCACAGAGCCCGGTCTTGGTTTCTTTATCTGTAAAATGAAAGCAAATTTTTTCAATTCCAAAGCATTAGAGAGTGATCTGTCATGTGTTACGTTGTTAGATGTTTCAATTTCATTTTCTTATTTGGCCTTGATAGCTTCTAAGGTAAGAAGAATTAGAGTAGCCCCTTTCTACAGACACAGAAACTGAATTTCTGAGAGACTAGAAAAAGGTAATGGAAAGGTCATATAGGGGAGACATTTCATCCAGATCTGCCTGGGTTTATTCCACCATAATTAAGATGTTAGTTGACAAACCATATCCAAACCTCTCATGAATTCTGGGAAACAAATGTAAGACACGATGAAACAAAAGGCACAGAGGATAAATTTGAATTAGGCTCTGTAAAAGGTAAATTCTGGATCTTTGGGATAGAAGCTACATTTGATTTGTGAATCAAATGTTAAGACCAAAACAGGAGGGCTTCCCTGGTGGTGCAGTGGTTGAGAGTCCGCCTGACGATGCAGGGGACACGGGTTCGTGCCCTGGTCCGGGAAGATCCCACATGCCGCGGAGCAGCTGGGCCCGTGGGCCATGGCCGCCATGGCCGCTGAGCCTGCGCGTCCGGAGCCTGTGCTCCGCAACGGGAGAGGCCACAACAGTGAGAGGCCCGCGTACTGAAGGAAAAAAAAAAAAAAAAAAAGAACAAAACAGGATTATGTGTGTAAAGGAGAAACGGGAGAAAGAAAACTAATTTCAATTACATTCTGCCAATATTTAATGAGTTTCTCTCCTGAGAAACTTACTGGTTAGGGCAGCAAAAGACATGCATCTCTTGAGGGCAGGTGATAATCCAGCCACACCAATATCCAGGTTTAAAGGAGAGTAACAAAGGGCTGGCGAAGAACAAGCAAGGCATTTTGGGAATTCGATGGAGAAGGAAACCATACCCATTGGTGGCACTAGGTCAGCACCATGGAGAAGGTGTTATTTCAGTTGGACCCTAAAGAAGAGCAGGATAGAGCAGGTACAAAGGATGAACTAACTGAAAGAAAGAAATACATAAACAGAAGTTAAAAAAAAACAACTTGCATTTGGAAAAGTTTTATTGGTGGTCTGTTTTATTGAAGTTATTGGGCACATAAGGGAGATAGACCTGGAAGAATTAATTTGGAATCATACCGTAGCAAGTCTTCTTAAAAGACAATTTTGAGCTTGGTAGACAAGAAGGAAACAGAGTTTCGAAGCAAGCTAGCAATGTAGTTTTTACAAAACTTCTTTATCTGTTGTACCATAGTGGATGGATTCTGGAGGCTGGAGATGAGGCGCCCAGATAAATGTTTAGTGAAATAACCTTTGTTAGAGATAAGGAGAGGCTGAACTAATTTGGTGGCAGTAGGAGTGAAAATGAGATGTTAGATTCACCAAGGTATGAACTTGAGGACTTGGCTTCTGATTAAATACAGGTTGGGATATTGGAGAAAGGGTAAAAAGAGGCTGAGGTTTTGAGCTTCCGTGGAAAATGAAGGTGCTGTTAAGAGAGGCAGAAAAGTCAGGAGGAGTGAGAATCTTTGAGAAAACTAACAGGAGGAAGTATATAAAGAGAAGAGAAGATGGATACAAATGAAACACTAGGAGAACTTACATGATGGAATGAATGTGAGACAGTAACGCTAATGGAAAAAACGGAAACCACCAGCTGAGGCACAGAGTTACAAAAGAAGAGAATTCCTAAGCAAGGAAGAAGCAAGGTCAGTAGTGTCAGGTACCTCAGGGATTCAGGAGGACTGAGGCGAAGCCCCTAGATGCGCTCATGAGAAAATCACAATGGCTTTCGATGAGGGTTGTTCTAGCACCACTGACATTCTCTCTGAACATAGAGAAGCTCTGTTTGAGCGTTTACATTCATAGCCTCCAACACAGCATCCCGCCCATCGAATGCGTTGAATGAATGTTTGCTGAATGGAGAAAGCAAAACACACAAACACCGTGCTGTGTAAGAAAGCTGTGGGCATGGATATGAAGTTGTTAAGGAGGGAGTGGCTTCTGAGTAAGAGAGGGCAATGGGCCTCCTCTGTCTTTCCAAATAGTTCTGAAGGGGGAGACAGAGGCAGCTTGGGCTAGCACAGCCCTTGAACTTGACAACAGATTGCCTGTGGGGTTGTCACATGGACTGCTGGCTCCCACCTCCAGAGCTTCTGACTCAATAGGTCTGGGATGAGTTGCCCAAATTTTCATTCTGACAAATTCCTGGATGAAGCTGATGCTGCTGGTCCAGCTCCCACACTTTGAGAAGCACTGAGCTACTGAGAAGATCCCTGGATACTTAGTTAAAAGACCTAGGGTGAATCCCAATTCTTTCTCTTATTTGCTGTTTGATGTTAGACACGTCTCTGCTGATTTCCTCCCATGCAAGATGAAGATCTTGCCTGTAGCGTAGGGCTAATAGGAGTGTTAACTGAGATCTATCTCAGAGTATGTACTTAAAACAGATTTGCTGAACTCAAATTATGAACAATTTTTAATAAGACAGAGACTCGCTGGAGCTTAAGGAGGTAGCATAGAGGAGAACACTATTTTTATTTTGCTTATTTAAAAAGAAATGGAGAGATCTGTGCATGTTTGTGGGCAAAAGATTTGGTCTGAATCAACTTACCTCTGTGAAATAGCAGATGATTTCAGAGCTGGCATGAATCTTGCATCAGTCTGTCTGTCTGTGTGAGCAGGACATGTAAGCCTGAAGGCAGCTTTATAATTTCGCTGGTACAAAGTTAACTGAAGCACCCGAACCACACACATTCAGAAGGGGAAGGATAAAAGGAAGCACACTTTGAGTCATATATAGATGTGTAATTTGTTTCCAATCAAAATGGAGATGAGGCTGGAGCTGGATAACCATTAGCTTGGTCCAAGGTACAAAGGTTTAGTTTTTTTATGTTTGTATTTAGTCATTTTTATGATACTGACTTCCCAGCTCACTTCTGGATAAATCCGTGCAGCACTGAAACAAATGCCAAAGAAATAGAAAAAACCCTCTTAGAATTTCCCATCCATATTTATAGTGAGTTGACAGATATTGCATTTGCTTTGTTTCAGGCCCTAATCAGTTCATTGTTAAAAGGAAAAAAAAAGAGAGAGAGAGAGATAGAGAAAAGAAAACAGATGAAGAATAATTTGTATGGGGCTTCTGGTCATTATCCTCCTGTTATAACTCTCATTAGTAGAGTGAATTAGCATTGCATTAATACATAAAGCGATAGAGGCTGCTGCCACACACACACACACACACACACACACACACACACAAAGATGCTTATTCTGCTTGCAGATGCAATGCTACCATTTGCTTGCTAAATTCAGCTTCTTTACTTTTTTTTAAATTTAGTGCTTTTAAGAGACTAAAAGGCTCTCCTTTGATGGATTCTCTTTCTGTGTGGTCAGGATGCAGGCCCCAGGGTAAGAGAGTGGCTATAGGTCTGTCCAGCTGTGTTGTGTGTAAGGGATAGTCTGTGCTTGCTTGTGCACCTTGGGTATTACAAATCCAAATCCTTCACACCCTTTCCTTGTTCTTCTCTTGGCTGTTGACAAGATAGTGGCCCAAGCGCAGACAGACAGAACCATCCTGTTCCTTGAGAGTTTTGGTGTAATTCATCTCTGATGGATTGCATCACTGAACTACCAGGGACTCCTGAATGGCTCTGCCATGGATGATAGATTGAAATGGAGACTGAGGGCAAAACAAAAGCTCCCCACACTCCATCCCCTACTGAGATGAGGGAAATTAGAGGCAATAGTGCCAAGGTGGAAGAGAGGGTGTGCTGTGTTTCTCAAACATTCATCTGGGTACACCTGAGATATTGTTACAAAGCAGATCTGCTTCCACAGGCTCCCATGGATCCAGATGCTGTTGGTCCGCGAAACACTTGGAGTCACCCTGACCAGTGATGGATTTCAGCTCCTTCAATTTAACTCTCTGTCTCCTGTGACAAAAACAACTAGAATTTTGCTCAGATAGCTCCAGGGGGCCATGTAGTTTTTCTGTCAAAGAAAAAGAAAATGAATCAACAGGGTTGAAATCATATAGGAAAATCCCCTTGATAGTTTCCCCCCAAGGTGTAGAGGTAAGTGAGAGCATGAGGTAGTGAGAACTGTGTAGAGGTAACAGTGGAGTTTGCCTCATTTTTCATTCTAACCCTAGTTATTAATTTTTAGGAAGGGTGTCCTTATGTCACAAGTTACTGAAAGGAAGTGGAAACAGACCTGGGTTTGGGAGAAGAAAAAAAGTCACATTTATCAGCACTCTTTGTGCTGATCTGAACAAACATTTCAGGTTTTAATCTTAGCAACAGGCTTAATGGGTAGGTAATGTCATATATCAAAGATAAAGGAACTCAGAGGGGCTTAGAGAGATTCAGAGAGATTGAGTGACTTGCCCAGAGCCAAGTTACTAGGAAGACCTATAGCCCATGTTCCTTTATTTATAAAAAAAATACTGCTTCTGACTTATTCTTTGAGACCTGTAGTTTGGTTTGAGGCCTACTAGTATCTTTTATTTATGGCTTGCATCATTTCCCATGAGATATGTGTGGCAGCCTGAGTGCCAAAACTTCCTGGAAGGCTAAGCACACATCCCTCATAGGATGCTGGGAGGTTTCCTAGTCTCACAAGAGTCCCCAGGAAGATGTACAAAAAGGCTCGTAGCTAGGGGGTCAAGTGGCTCCTCCCACCTGCCCCCAGCTCCTGGACCTCTTCCTCTCTAACTGCTGTCCTTCCACAGAGCTGATGGCCTCCTTCTGCCTCCACGCACTCCTGTTCCTTCTTTTGCTGAGGATTTCCAGAAACTAGCAGTCTTCCCTTGTTTCCATTGGGTTCCCTGCTTTTCTAGTAGTTTTGAAAGTTAATGGGGTCCATTTGAATTACATGGTTGCCACTCAGGACAAAGGACGGAATTTACCTGGATCACACAAATCCTTCAGATTGCTCAGAGCTTGCTCCTGGATGTCAAGATTCCCCCACGTCCATCCTCAGAACCGTGGCAATAACTACATCTCATCATATTTGTTTGCACAAGGGCTGCCTTCATTGTGAGTTCAACTAGCCTGTGATATTCTTTAGGTGAGGTTGCCTACAAGTTACAGGATCTGAACAAGTATATTAGTTACCGCTACTCTTAGGATGCATGCATAATATTGGGGTTGTTCTCCACCAGCATCATTTTGTTTTCACAGTTACTTTAAACTTATTTCATTTTATTTTATTTGCTAATGTTATTGCTGATTTCTTTCTTATCCTTCTTGTCATTATGGAGATGATTTTGCTTCAAACTAACCATTCTCTGCTCACTTGCATTGTTCAATTATTAACCAAAAAGCCTACAAAAAACCAAAAGCAATATTTGAAGACAATACGGATGCCAACTTTCTATATTTGATGAACATAGTGAAACTTAACAGTAGGTAGACACAGTCAATCCTTCACACAATAAGTAAAAATAAATCTTAACACATTGTACTTAAACACATTGTACTTAAATAACACATTGTATTAAAAATTCAAAACAATTCAGAGAAAAAAAATATCTTGAAGACAACTAGAGAGAAAAGATAGCAAACACCAGTTAATACTTTTAGAGAAGAGGTACATATGTACAGAAGGAGAGCTGGGTTGTGTAACACTAAGTTGATGAAATTTAGGTGAATCATTACCTTTCATAGCTTCTTACATACCCATTAATTATTGTCTATATTATTAAGATATGCCAGATTGGTTTCACTGTGTTTGATTGCACCATGAATTATTGTTTATGTAATCTGGTCACATGCTCCAAATTAAAAAGAAAGAAATATATATCAAGAGAAACTTGGTTATGAAATAAATTAGACTGTGACATCTGATATCATGGATGTTCTTCTATGTTCTTTATATCCTGGAAAGTACTTAGCAGAATGCTTCACATGTAGTGAGTTCTCAATAAATAAACACTGCTGAAAGAATGTTAGAATCCTTGATCTTCAGCAAAATTCTTATTTTAAATTTCCCTCATCTTTAGATAGATAGTTTCCAAGTGGGTTGTATTAACCCCAGGAAAGTAAAAAGAACCATTCTGTGACATCCTGGAAGAAAGTCTTAGAACTTCTTTCTCGTATTTAAAACATATTTTTAGTGGATGTTTTATACAATATATCCTACATTTGTACTGTACTGTATGTAAACAACTTCATAAATAATCCATTACACTTAAAATAGGTGAAAGCCCAAATGCTAATACGTATGCAAAAGCAAAATGCAAGTCAATACCACCAGGAGATAGCACTTCACGCTCATTAAGATAACTAAAATAAAAAAGACAGACAATAACAAATGTTGACAAGGATGTGGAGAAATTGGACCCCTGGTATACTGTTGGTGAGAATGTAAAATGATACAGCCACTTTGGAAAACAATCTGACAATTCTTTAAATTGTTAAAAATAGAGTTACCATATGACCCAATGGTTCCACCTCTGGGGATATATGCAAAAGAAATGAAAACATATGTCCACACAAAAACCTGTACATGGATATTCATAGCAGCATTATTCATAAGAGTCAAAAGGTAGAAACAATCTAAAAGCCCAACAACTGATGAAAGAATAAATAGAATGAGGTATATCCATCCATACAGTGGATATCATGATGAGGAATGAAGTACTGTCACATGCTACAACACAGATAAACCTTGAAAACTTTATGCTACATGAAAGAAGCCAGACACAAAAGGCCACATATTTTATTATTCCATTTATTTGTTATATCCAGAACGGTCAAATCCACAGAGACAGAAAGTAGATTAGTTGTTGCCTGGAGCTGGGGGGAATGGAAAAATGGGTAGCAGCTGCTAATGGGTGTGAAGTTTCTTTTTGGGGTGATGAAAGTGTTCTAACATTAGATCATGATGAGGGTTGTACAATTCTGTGAAAAACAAAACACTAAAAAACAGTGGTTAAAAAAAACAAAAAAGAAAGAAAAATGTGTTTGAAAACTACTGCTGTAGATAAACTCACACAAACTGGTTGAAGCCAGTATAACTTAGAAGATCATGAGAGTAAAAATATTCAATTCTATTTACATTAGGTTGCCACATTTTTTTCTCTTTTTAAATAGCACAATCTCTAAAAGATGTTTTTCTTTAAATTATCCCTATAAGCTTTGATTTAACAAGAGATGTCATGTTTCATTTTGTGTATGCTCACAGTGGTCTAAAAGGAACCCCACTGGATGTACCTTGAGGAATTAGGATGTGCTGCATAAAATTGTTCTGTGAATTAGAAGAAAAACAATTTTATTAGATTTGTAATCTGTTCTCATTTAAGGGACTGTGGAGAATAGAGAAGAATGAGTTCTTCATATTTTCTTCTATTTAAGGCTGGAAGGCTCAGAGTTTACCCATTATTCCACTTCTTGACCTGTTTTTGGATGGCAGGGAATTCCTCCCCCCCCTTTTTTCTCATTTCTGAGTAATTATCAAGGGCAAAGTACTGTTGGCTTGAATTGTCATTCAGATTGCTGTGGCAGTAACTTAAAGGAACAGCAGGTAGATGGCACTGTTTTAGCTCCCTGGTTGGAGGTTAATCTAATAAATAAATCCAGTCTAATATCTGGTATTCTTTCCAGAGAGATTACTTAAGGATCCTGATGTGTTTGACAGTTACCTTGAGTTCTTACTGTGGGAAAAGTAGTTCTGTAGGTATGCTGGTGCTGGAAGTAAATCCAGCTTTTGTGGGGACTTCAACTGAATTTGGGAGATCCTCTATAAGAAAAAGATTACAAATTTTAATATAAAAATACTTACAAAAGTGAATTTCTGTTTAGAGAGACAAAAGACATAACAAATCACACAGGTAAAATGCTGCCAAACCCCACCAACATGAAATCTAAAAAAACCCAACTCATTTCAAACTTTATGTCTCTCCCTTCCTTCCCAACTCTCACTGCCAGGTGCTGTAGGATGTATTTGGAACACAGTAGAATTCCTGGCCCAACTTTCATGTCACATCACTGGGTGAGTCAGCAAGTTGGAAGTAGGAGAGTTATTGGAAGCTCTTTCTACACCAGGATGGTAGCTATGACTTAACTATACAAGGGATTCACTATGAACCTTATAAATGGGTACCACTAACCAGAAAGTAAATATATCCCAACTCAACCCCTCCTGAGTGTGATGCCCAAAATGCCATGGGCACCACCTTACCACACCACAGAAGGGGAAGCGTGATGGAGGGAAGTGCGAAAGTGACATTATCAGAAAGGAGACAGAAGGCAGTGTTAACTCATGGCTATTAAAATTCCCACTTCTGTAAATTTTATGACAATAGGGCTGTGGAAGGAGTCTGTTAATGAGAGGTTTGAAGCTTAAGCTTCTTTAGCTTCATGGTAAATATGTCTCCGCTGACCTCTCCTTTTCAGAGACATTTTGCAGATATCCATTTATTTTTTTTTTTAATTTTAATTTTTAAAATATTTATTTATTTATTTATTTTGTTGCACCAGGTCTTAGTTGTGGCAGGTGGTCTCCTTAGTTGTGGCTTGCTGGCTTCTCAGTTGCGGCACATGAGCTCCTTAGTTGTGGCATGCAAACTCTTAGTTGTGGCATGCGTGTGGGATCTAGTTCCCTGACCAGGGATCGAACCTGGGCCCCCTGCATTGGGAGTGCAGAGTCTCAACCACTGTGCCCCCAGGGAAGTCCCCAGATATCCATTTAAATAAATCTGTTTTCCCCATTTTATCTGGGCAATTTCATAGGAATAACAAGTTCGTAGGACATTTTGAAACATTACAGTTTAAAATTGAGGGACTACAGAAAAAGAGGCAGCATGAGAAAAGTATTCTTTAATATATCAAGATATATTTTCCTAGAATATCTCCCATTTGTAGTACAGAGATGAAAACTTTTTTTCCCCTCATAAAATACATTAAAAAAAATCCCAAATCCATTGTAATGCCCTCACTGTGGGAGTATTATTAGATTACTGAGTCATTATGAGTCAGCAAATCTAAATCTTATCATACTGGCTTACAGCATCCCATGGAACCATCACTATTATATATTTAAAAAGACAGGAAAAGATCACATTCTTTAATATATTTAACCAGAACACTGTAAAACCATCTCTAATGACTCATAGGCACAATTCAGTTGTTTCATCTGTTTAAGACATATATATTAGTGCCAACTGCATGTAGGTCTTTGCTAGGCCTAAGGTGAATTTAGAGATTTATAAGACACAGACTCTGTCCTCGAGGAGCTCATAATTCTTTTTAAGCAGAACAAGGCATATATTCAGGTAACTATAATAAAATGCTGGGTAGCAGGCAGATATGAAAAAACAAATAAACAAACAAAAAACAAAACCCTGTGGAAATTCCATTTATTTGAAGATGGAGGGGTGGACAGAATACATCTGGTCCCTGACCTCACAGAGTTTATAATCTAGTGGGGAAGACGTGCGTTAAATATCTCCACACGCTCATGACTATCTCATTGTAACCGGCGATGTGTTATGAAAAAATAGATTTGGGAGACAATGCAAGAGGACCCTGGTTAAGATTGGAGGGTCATAAAATCTGAGAAGGTGACACATCAGAGAGAGCTGAGTGCTGAGTGTGAGTGACTGAGGTAGAGGGGGTGGAAGATTCTGCGCAGAGGGATATGCACAAGTGAGAACGGTTTTAAGGCGGGAAAAGCTTGGTTAGCTTAAGGAACTGAGAGAAGGTGAGTGTGGCTGGATTACAGCACCTGGGCGAGAGCAGCATGAGGTGGTTCAGAGTGCAGGAGTAGAAGCTAAATTCTGAAGGGCCTTACAGGCATGTTAACAATTCTGTGCTATGGGAATCCTTTGGCGATATTAAACAAAACAAAGCAAAACAACAACTCATGTATGATACAGAGTGTGGTTTGGAAGCAGAAGAAAAGTACTGGCAAGAGGTTGCTGGAGTCATTAGGGGAGAGACTGTGGTGACTTGGACTAGTGCAGAAGCAACGAGGGCAGAGGTTAAGAAGTCATCGATTTTGCCGGTGAAATTGAAAAGACTTGGGTATGGACTGGGTGGGGAGTGAAAGAGAAGGATCATACTAGACTGCTTGTTTTAATATTATAATCTTTTTTTAAATTAAAAAAATTTCATTGAAGTATAGTTAATTTACAATATTGCATTAGTTTCAGGTGTACAGCAAAGTAATTCAGATACATATAGATGTATATATATATATATATATATATATATATATCTGAAAATATTTTTCAAATTCTTTTCCATTATAGGTTTCTACAAGACATTGAGTGTTATTCCGTGTGCTATACAGTAGGTCCTTGTTGTTTATCTATTTTATATACAGTAGTGTGTATATGTTAATCCCAAACTCCTAATTTATGTCCTCCTCCCCCATCCCCTCACCCGCCTTCTATCCCCTTTGGTAACCATAAGTTTGTTTTCTATGTCTGTGAGTCTATTTCTGCTTTGTAAATAAGTTCATTTGTATAATTTCTTAAGATTCTACATATAAGTGATATATGATATATATTTCTCTGTCTGACTTACTTCACTTAGTATGATGATCTCTAGGTTCATCCATCTTGCTGCAAATGGCATTATTTCCTTCTTTTTTATGGCTGACTAGTATTCCATTGTATAAATGTACCACATCTTCTTTATCCATTCATCTGTCAGTAGACATTTAGGTGGCTCCCATGTCTTGGCTATTGTAATTAGTGCTGCTATCAACATTGGGGTGCATGTATCTTTTTGAATTAGTTTTCTCTGGATATATGCCCAGGAGTGGGATTGCAGGATCATATGGTATATATTATAATCTTAACTTTGTGACAAGACTGTGAGTTCATTTAGTCAGTAGACATGTTTTCTGCTGATTTGTAATCACTGTGGCATCAAGGTTGGAGAAGATGATTAAGAAATGTGATTTTCGGGCTTCCCTGGTGGCGCAGTGGTTGAGAGTCCGCCTGCAGATGCAGGAGACACGGGTTCGTGCCCCAGTCCTGGAGGATCCTACATGCCGCGGAGCAGCTAGGCCTGTGAGCCATGGCTGCTGAGCCTGCATGTCCGGAGCCTGTGCTCCGCAACGGGAGGGGCCACAGCGGTGAGAGGCCTGCGTACCGCAAAAAAAAAAAAAAAAAAAAAAAAGAAATATGATTTTCAATTTGTTGTACTGGACAGAGAATCTGGTTCCCCTCGTCTTCTGCTCCTTAGGGTTTTCTTGTCTTCTTTCCATTACTGTGTATTTGCTTCCTGCTCCTGACCTTGGAGGAAGAACAGGAAAACCTATCCCTCACACCTTGCATTTCAGGGCTACTTACCATCCTCTTTCAACATAGCACAGGCTAGAGACACATAACTGTTCTTGCTCTTTTGGATAAATACTGCTGGGGCGGCCACCCTAGAAGGGCTATCCAGCATAGCAGCTGGTGACCAACTGAGATAAAGAAATGTGATGCAGCAGTCAATACTTACTCTGTGTTTTGCATGGTTACCAGAGGAACATGGTTTTAAAATGTCCTTATACGCATCTTAATCATTTCCATGAATACTTCAATGAAAATGGTGTGGGATTCTGGCACTTTTAAATGATCTTCAAAGGAAGTGATGCCCTGGATTTTCACTGCCATCTTCATCTCCTGGCCTTTCTTGGAATTAGGAGGGTTGAAATAGGGCTGTAGTCATTTTGTTTCTTCATCTTGTGGGGAAGCGGGTATAGGTAATGAACTCTGGGGGCAGAGCATTTGCTCTGGAGGGTTTGTTGGACTTGGTGGGTGGCCATCACCGAAATGGCCTTTTCCTCCACCTTGGAGAGCTATTTCAGCCTGACACATTGTTCCTCACATTCAGCTTTAGTGTCTAAGCAATCTGAATGGGAAACTTGCATTAGAAAGAGGGTCAGGATTTGGAGGAGATTTGATTTGGAGTAGAGATGAAAAATGTCTGAGAGAAAGAACAGAATGAAGGAAGAGGTAGATAGATGACTGGCTTAATCATCTGTTGCTGAGTTACAAGTGACCACCAAATTTGGAGGCTTAAAACTACACACATATATTACCTTAGTTTCTGTGGGTCAGAATCGGGGCATGGATGACTGGATCCGGTGCTTCAGGGGTCTCTCACAGGCTATAGTCAAGGGGTCAGTTGTGCTATAGCCATCTTGAGGCTTGTCAACTTGGTAAGGCAACACCTCCAATCTCACTCAGTGGCTGTTGGCAGGATTTAGTTTCTCACTGCTGTTGGCTACCCTGTGTTCCTTGCCATGTGGGTCTCTTGCTTTACTGATGTTATAGCTCTACTATATGTATGTGACTGTGTGAGAAGGCAATAGAGAGCATGCAAGCAAGGTAGGAGTCACTGTCTTTTGTAACCTAGTCATAGAATTATTATCTCGTCACCTTCGCTGTATTCTATCGATGAGAAGCAAGTCACTAGTCTCAGCTTACACTCAAGAAGAGGGTATTATACAAGGGCACAAATACAGATGGAGCTCATGGTGGGGGGTCATCTTAGAAGTCCACCTACCTCTCTGACCTCGAA
Source organism: Physeter macrocephalus (assembly GCF_002837175.3). NCBI lineage: Eukaryota > Metazoa > Chordata > Mammalia > Artiodactyla > Physeteridae > Physeter > Physeter macrocephalus. The sequence continues at coordinate 85,571,199 of NC_041224.1, forward strand.
TTAGAATCTGTTGCAAATATTGAAACTGTCATGTCAGAGGGAGGGAAGAGGAGTTTCTTTGGTAAATACCTTCCCCTCTACATAGAAAGGACTCCAAAGTGTTACTCTAATATAGAGCTCAGATCTAGGCTCAGATTAATGTGGTGGTTAAAGAAACAGTCTGGTAGCCAAAAACAATTTCTCCTTGACTCAAGTTAATGTTTATTACAGTTTTCTCAAACATCATGGAGGACAGGCATCTTCTACACTACACCATCTCCTCTGAAAATCCCAGTTTTTTCTTCCACCCACTTAACTCATACACAACACCATGGTTGTGCTAAACTTGCTCTCTTCCTGTCTCCCCAAACAATCTCCCAGATGGTTTATCTTTTCTTCTAGTTCTAGATTTACAAAAGCCCAGAAAAAAGATTCAGCTACAGCACAGAAATGTCTGGCAATCACTGAACCCTCTTTGGAGAGTGGAGAAGGGGAATAAACAAAGCAGGCAAAGCATGTTCTCTTTAGCAGGCAGGGGAGGAGAAAAGCTGGAAAACCCACATATATTAATATTTTCAGTCTCATCACGTAGCATTTATTGGATGCAGGTTTTATTTCTTTAATCAGACTGCAAACTCCTTGAAAACATGTTCTTATCTTCTACTTTCTTGTTTTCCCCCATAGCAAATGTTGGGCTGGGGTGGGACAAATGGATGGTACGTGTGCTGGGCTGTGACAATTTTTCCATTAGACTGAGAATTAAAAGAGATAATGTGCCTGAAAGTGCTGTGTGAATGGTAACGCTCTGTCTACATGTCACGGTTGTTTTTGTTACTATCATCACCATCATCATCATCCTCTAGCACATCTTTTAGGCACCATCTGCAAAAATAGACCCTTTCCTGGATAGATGCTCCATCTTGACCATTAGAATTTGAGCTCAGCAGAATAAACAAATCCCTTCCAAAGATACATTTGTTCATCAATTCTTTGCTTTAAAATTTAGGATGATAAACATTATAGAGTGGGACTGTCACATATAATGTCAATCAGGTTTCTAAATATTTTTCTGATTATAAAAGCAATCAGGTTTATTGTATAGAATTTAGAAATAAAATGACAACATAAAATAGAAGACACCACTGTTAGCATTTTATCATATTTCTTTTCAGCCTTTTGTATAAATGTGTGTATATGTACACACCTAGATACGTCTGTGCATAGCTATCTGTACACATACAGATTTTATATCTTGCCAAATTTATAGTCTATTTTGAGAAATTTCTTATATTATTAATTATACTTCTAAATATCAATTTATTGGTGACATTATTCCATTAAAATTTTAGTTATAACATGTGTAACCATTTCTCTACATTTTGGAGATTTAAGTTTCTTTCCTAATATGAATAATGTTCCAGGTATTATTTGGTAATATGCCATCGTCTACAACTCTAGTTATTTCCTCTGGAGTCTTAAAAGTTGAATTACTGGGTCAATGGCATGACCTTTTAAAATATTTTTTTCTAAATTTGGCAAAGCATTCTTCTGGAAAGAATTTGCCAGTTTATATTCCTCCAGGAGTCTAGAACATTCTTACCCTCAACTGCATCAAATAATACCATTTGGAAATTTCTGCTGATTTTATAGAAATATACTTGCATTTTACTTTAATTGTATTTTTTAATTACTGAGGTTGATTTTTTTTTTTTTTTTTTTTGTGGTACGTGGGCCTCTCACTGTTGTGGCCTCTCCCGTTGCGGAGCACAAGCTCTGGACGCGCACGCTCAGTGGCCGTGGCTCACGGGCCCAGCCGCTTCGCGGCACGTGGGATCTTCCTGAACCAGGGCACGAACCAGTGTCCCCTGCATCGGCAGGCGGATTCTCAACCACTGCGCCACCAGGGAAGCCCTGAGGTTGATTTTTTTCCTTTTTTTTTGTATTTATTCTTCTGTGAATGGTTTATTCATGACTTTTGCCCACTTGACCTTGATGGGTCTTAAAGTTTTCCTTCTTGATTGATAAAGTCTCTTTGATAGCTTACTTTAACGTTTTGACTATTGTATTGCAATCATTTTTAAGATGTTCTTTGCTGTTAAGATTTTGTATATGATGTTTTTGGCATCTAAATAAATTTATTCCTTCTGTATACCTAGTGCACCATAGTCAACTAGTTTTCCAAAATTATTAATCATGTCACTTATTTACTTTTGTTTTAAGATATTTTCTATGCACATAAGAATATATAAAACATATTCACAGGAATGTGTAAAATGTATGTGAACTGTTTAAAGAATAACGATAAACACTCTAGTTTCCACCACTCAATTTAAGAAAAGGAACCAATGCTACTACTTGGCCACCCTAGTGTGACTTCCCTAATCACACAACTCTCCCCCACTCCCCAAGGTAACCAGCCTTTTGACTCTGGTGATCATCACTTTCTTCCTCTTCTTTGCAAGTTTCCAAATATGTGTGTATTCCTAATCAATACATTGTTTAGTTTTTCTCGTACTTGAACTTTATATAAGTGTCAAACCACACTGTGCTTTTTTGTCATTAATTTCTTTCATTCAACAATATTGTAGTTTTAAATTATAATGACATGTGGATGCATGTCATAATTCTTTTGCTCTGTGGTATAGTGAGTATTCCATACTTTATCTGTTCATTATATTCTTAATGACTATTTGGGTTGTTTTCAGGGTTTTTGTGGTCATTTTGCAATTACAGGCAATATTGCTTTGAACATTCTTGTAGATGACAAGTCTCCTAGAACAAATGTGTAAAAATGTCTCTAGGGAATATATTGAGGAGTCAGGTTGTTGAGTATTGGGATATGGATGTATTCAGTTTTACTGGATAAACACCAAAATGTTTCCCAAAGTATTTATTCTAACCTTCTTCCCCTCCAGCAGTGAACAAAGTTTTCTATTTCTTTCCATGCACAGCACTTAGGATCTCTGACTTTTTAAGTTTTACTTACAGCGTGAATATAAAATATTATTTCAATGTGATTTTAATTATAACTTTGCTCATTACTAAGTAATGTGAGGTAAAGCACTTTTCACACGTTTAGAGGTTATTCATGTTTTCTGAGAAACATTCAAATTCTTTGCTCATTTTTCTGTTTTTTAGAAAAGCTTTTTCTAATTGAATCACAGGTGCTCTTTTTTTATTCTACTTTTTGTCATTATAAGTGTTGCAAATATATTCTTCCTATTTATGGTATGACTTTTTACTCTCTTTGTGATGTATTTTCATTGATGAACTCAAGTTGTTAATTTCACATAGACAGGTTTATCAATCTTTGCCTTTATGGTCCATTCTTTTTGTGTTTTATTTTTTAAAATCTTTCATTATTTTCTGAAAGGAGAAACTATTTCTTCTACACACTGACACCACTTCACTTCTGATACCAGATGCGTGGTTTTTTTCTCACACCAACAAATTCTCTGACACCAGCTGGGTGTCCTACAATTCAATTCAGTTTTGACACCGTCTACCTGGAGTTAGCGTCAGATCCCACAGGTTAAGGGCTGAGTCCCACAAGACTGCCCCCAGCTTCAGATGCCAATTCTAAGTCTGGGCTTCCAGTACTTGTAATTGACCAGGTGTAAATCAGGAGTTCCCACAACCTCCTCCTCAGGTTGGATTATTAGCTGTGATGGCACACAGATCTCAAGAAAATACTTGCATTTACTAGTTCACATAATAAAGCATATAATGAAAGATACGAATGAATGAACAGCCACACGAAGAGATACATACTGTGATGTCTGGAAGGGTCCCATCCCTGTGGAGTTACGGTGTGCCATCCTTCCGGCAAGATGTATTCACCAACTCACTAAGGGATTTAACCAGCATTCAGTTTTTGTCTTTAAAATTACTGTGGTGATTAGCTTTTAAAGTTTTACTTATAGTCATGAAATATTATATTAATACATTACTAAAAGTAAACCATCTTTATAATCTTATCCTAGATCCCATTTAGCCTTAGTGAATTATCCTTTACACCATATTGAAATCTATTTGGTAATATTTTATTTAGGGTTTTGCATTCTACATTAGCAATTTTAATTTGTTTTCTTTATTCAGTTTTATAATTAGGGTTGTACTACCTTCACCAGAGATGCTGAGTAGCTACCTTCTTTCTCTGTACTCTAGGAGAATGATTTTTATTTTATTTTTTTATATTACACACAACAGGAAAACTAACAATGTTTTGTTCTGTTTTATTAATAGATGTGTTTATGTGCTTATATACAAGAATGGTAAGGAGGATGGGTGGGTTTGGGCCTTGGTTTGATCCACAATGATTTGGTTTCTTTTCACTTCTCCACTCTGTATTCTGGGGTGACAAACTTTTCAAGCTGGCTCCCTGCATGGCATCACATCTTTACAGTTCGGAAGAGAGAGGGCTCTCTTCTATAAGTTCTCATAAGATGGAGGTATCTTCTTTGAGGATTTCATAGAAAAACTGTCTGCTTTATGATTCATTGTCTTGAATTGAGTCAATTGTACTTTCTGGCCATGCAGATGCCATGAATTGATGGGCTTATAGATGGGTCACCTGATTCAATCATGATAATAAAGGAACTTTTGCCTTGATTAGTTAAAATAGAGTCCCACCCTGGATATACTGGATAAGCCACTCCTCAGGGCTATTGATAGTGAGGGAGGGAAAGATAAGATGTTGGTGAGACAACCTCAATATTCACTAAAAAGACATCCTTTAATAACTTAAATTATCTAACTTTAAAACCATTTAGGGTTCTCCTATGTTTCAAACATATTTTTCCTATTTTTCTATTGATCTATTTTGGTTTCCTGTCTTATTGAGTCCATTTTGTAATTTGTTCCAAGTGTATCATTCATTTTGTCCTATCTTAAAAATATGTTAGCCAACATTTTGTATAGTGTTGCCATATTTTTAATCTCCTTTGTGCCCCTATATCTATTACCATAGCCTTGATTTTCTTTTTGAATAATAATAATAATAGTGATGAGAACTTAGGTACTGTGCAAAGAGTTTTACATATATTATCTTGTTTCTAATTGCTCTCATAAGACTTGTTACAATTTTTTTGTTTTTATCTATTTCTTTTTAAAGAACTAGCTCTTAGATTTGCTTATGTCTGCTGTTTCTCAGTTTTCAGTAATTAATTTTTGCTGCATTTTATCATTTCCTCCTATTTTCCTTAAGACTGCTTCTATATTCTTTTTCTAAATTCTTGATAATTAAAAAATGTTTTTCATCATTTAATAAAGTATTAAGGATCCAGATTTATGTATGCTTATATTTATTATGTGGATTTATAATACTTTTATTTAAGATAGTTTCTAAGTAGTTTAGTATTTTATTATGCATTTAAACTTTGACTCAATGGGCTCTTAGAATAGCAGCTTTCAATTTCTGTGGTTAGGGCTTTGTAAAGTTATTTTTGAAATTTCTACTCTCTCTGAATCTTTTTTTTTTAATATATAAATTTATTTATTTTTGGCTGCATTGGGTCTTCGTTGCTGCATGTGGGCTTTCTCTAGTTTCGGTGAGCAGGGGCTGCTCTTCATTGCAGTGCCCGCGGGCTTCTCATTGCGGTGGCTTCTCTTGTTGCGAAGCACAGGCTCTAGGCACGAGGGCTTCAGTAGCTGTGGCTCGCGGGCTCTAGAGCACAGGCTCAGTAGTTGTGGCGCACGGGCTTAGTTGCTCCGCAACATGTGGGATCTTCCCAGTCCAGGGCTTGAACCCGTGTCCCCTGCATTGGCAGGCGGATTCTTAACCCCTGCACCACCAGGGAAGCCCCTCTCACTGAATCTTGAACAAATAATGTTGGTCTGTACAGTGACTAATTTGCAGAACTTAATGCAGGTTTGTGTCCCAATAGACACAATTTTTAAGCCATTCCTTTCAGGATTAAAAAGAAAGAATCATTTTTCAATTTATGGTATATAAAATTAAATGTATGTCTATTCACACACTTTTGTTAATTATGTTAATCCATTCATCACTATTCATATATATTTTTGACTACTTCATTATACAGTGAAGGTAGGGAATTAAAGCAACTCCATTATATTTCTTTCAATTTCTTAATTAATTTTATAAATTATAATTTAATTTATAAATTAATTTTAATTAATTTATTTAAAAATTTAAAATAAATTTTAATTTATTTATTAATGACAAATAATTGCTTAGTTAAATAATTGATTTCCTAAGTAACATGTGAACACACACTTATATAATTAGCAGCCAGGTCAAGAAATTGAACATTGATAACTCAGTCTCATGTTTCCTTTTAGTCATTAACCCCTACAGGTAACTGCTGTCCCTAATGCTAACAGCAGAGATAGGTTTTGTCTGTTTTTGTAATGTCTCATGTCTGTCATCTTTCACTCAACGCTGTATTTGTGAGATTTGTTCAAAGTTTTTGTGTGGAATGTTTTATAATACCATTGACTTGAATGCCAAAAAAAAAAAAAAAAGTCAATATCGTGAGGCACCAGAGAAGCAAACAAACACAAAACTGAAGGATTATTTTAGAGTAAAGGAGAGTCAGTAGCTATGGCAACCAAATGTATGATTAAACTGGAGAGTTTTGAATATGCACTGTATATTAGTTAATATTATTTTATCAATGTTAAATTTTTTGAGTGTGCAGTGGTCTTGTGGTTATATAGAAGAATGTCTCCTTGCTCTTAGGAGATGATGTGATGATATATTTGAGTCAAATATTATAGGTTCTGCAAGTTACTTTAAAATGGTTCAGTAAAAGTAATATACATACACATATATTTGTGTGTGTGTGTGTGTGTGTGTGTGTCTGGATGAAAATAGCAAGGACATGTGGTAGGATGTTAAACATTGGTGAAGGATGTAACAGTGTCATATTATTCTTTCAACTTTTCTATGGAGTTGAATTTTTCAAAACTAAAAAAAAATGTGAAAGATAAGCATGCGTTGTGATTTAATCCTAACTTTTAAAATCTGAGAAGTACCTTTTCCACTGTGATTCCATTTCACATATGGGGAAACTGAGGCTCAGGGGAGTTTGGTAAATTGCCTAAAGTATGCTCTTTCCACAAAAGCCACAAGGATGCTGTTGACTGACAGTTCAGAAAAATGAAAGCTACGAAACATCCTGGGATTTTATAGAAGATATGAACCTATCTACTCAGATCCTCTCATCTTAGAAATGACGTTGAGAGAGTTTAAGTATTTGGTTCAGGGGTGTCAGAACCTGTGTTAAAATCTTGGTTTTCTGATTTTTTAGGTCAATGTTATTTTCACTGCACCACTGAAAACTGAAAGTATTTGCAGGAAGAATTCTGGGCCGTGACAACAAAGTTTTAAAAAAGAAAAAGAAAAAAACCCCTCAAAGTCCTCCAATTGCATTTCAGGTTTATGTTTGACATGTGACCACATGTCAGTCAGGCATTTTTATTGCTTGAGTCAGGAACATTTTGTCTAACTCCTCTGAATGTGTAAGATCCTCTCGTTCTTTCCCTGGCCACGTTGGGAATGTATCTTGCTTGGTATGTAGCAGAATTCCTGGATGTTTATTTCCTTGTCTTATGTAACAACAGTTTGCTGAATCATTTACTTTTTCCCTTTGACAGAGTTTCAATGCTGTCAGTAGAGTATGCATCAGGGCAGAAGGGAATTATCATGGTGTCAAGCATTATGGGTAATTCCAAAGTAAATAGTTCTGCAGAGAGCCATGCTGACTTGCCTGAAGGCAGTAAAAACTCCAAAGGGAGGGCTTCCTTCTATCTGGCTTTGTTAATTTCAGTTGAGTGTCTATTAGCAGGCTTCTTGGAAATAGGTATGTTGGACCCTTGACAGTCCTCTTGAACTTGAGAGCCCTATCCAGTCTCCTTCATCCTTTTCTCACAGAAAAGGTTTTGTTTTCAATTTCTTTGTTTCCATTATCCACATCTTTCTGTTTACTTTTCCTTGGCCCCAGCCTTCCCTGAGAGGAAAGAGATGTTTCTGTTGTTCCCTTCCCACACTGAGACTCAGAGCCCAGAGTTTGGGTTAGTCGTCTTTTTTTTTTTTTTTTTTTTAAAAAACTAGTCGTCTTTTTTTTTTTTTTTTTTTTAATGAAAGACCATCCACAAAAATATAGCTAATCTCACCAATGAGAGATTTCCCCCATAAAGTCCTGTGTGATGTTACAGGAATCCGGGGCTCACCATCTCAGTTTTGAGATTAGTCAGTGCTATGACCTGATCATACCATTTTTCATCACTAAATAAGTAACAATGAAAAACATGAGAAGATTCTGCCTTAATGTGTCCTTGATAGGTGGCAAGAAATTAGATTTTACTTGTTCATTCTTAAAATATAAAAATACATTCTAAAGGATACATTAAAAAAAACCAAACCTTAATTATCCAGTAGTTGGATACGGATACAATTTATATATTTGAATATTGCTTTGTTGCCTTCTCTTACAAGATCTTCTTCAGCTCAGATAACCAAAACTAGTATTCTTAAAAGATAAAAACTAAGTGATATAAGTTAATTGATTTATCTAATATTAAAAGTCTAATATTTGATTGAGCTAGAAGTAAAACTAAGAATTTAAAAATCTCAATGTCAATATGCCATTTTTTTCACTATATAGATAACAGAATGATGCATTAAAGATAATTTGTAAAGTAGAAAATATTTAAAATATGAAAACATTACAAAAATATCACCCATGTCTCATATTTGTTAATTCCCTAACTATATGCCAGCCATTGTTTTAAGGGTCAAAACTGCATCAATGAACAAAATAGAAAAAAATCCTTATTCTCATGCAGCTGACATTATAATTTGTTCAATTTTCAGTATACATTGTATATTATATATGTGAATATGTGTAATATAGGAATCATATTGATTATATAAAGGTGATAAATGTTATTAAAATAAGTGAAGGGAAAAAGGGTTTGGGATTATCTGGGGAGAAGTAGGTGGGGGGTATTGCTGAGAAGGTGATATTTGGGTGATGATTTGAAGATGTGAGATAGTGAGACATGCAGATATGTGATGGAAGAACATTCCAGAAAGAAGAAGAGTCAGTGCAGTGGTGAGAGCATGTCTGGAATTCCTGAGGAACACTAAGGTGGCCAGAGTGACTGGAGGGGGTTTGGTAGAGTGATGGGGTTGCTAGAATAAAATAGGAATTGGAGTTTTGTTGCAAAGAGGAACCGAGAAATGGGACCATAGTCTGGGGCCTTTTTTTTTTTTAAGGTGACACCAAGAAATCTTTTATTTTTATTTATTTATTAAAATTTATTTATTTTATTTATTTACATTTGGCTGCATTGGGTCTTTGTTGCTGTGCGCGGGCTTTCTCTAGTTGCAGTGAGCGGGGGCTACTCTTCGTTGTGGTGTGCGGGCTTCTCATTGCGGTGGCTTCTCTTGTTGCAGAGCACGGGCTCTAAGCGCGCTGGCTTCAGTAGTTGTGGCTCGCGGGCTCTAGAGCGCAGGCTCAGTAGTTGTGGCGCACGGGCTTAGCTGCTCCACGGCATGTGGGATCTTCCCGGACCAGGGCTCAAACCCGTGTCCCCTGCATTGGCAGGTGGATTCTTAACCACTGCGCCACCAGGGAAGTCCAAAATCTTTTATTTTTTAAGACAGAGTAATAATATTTTTATGCTGATCGGAATGATCTAGTAAAGAGGAAAAACTGAGAATGTAGAAGAGGGGGCAAGAATTGTTGGACGGATGTCTTTGCATGGGGGTGAAGACAAGGAATCTAATGCGTCCATGGAGGGATTAGCCTGAGGCAGGGTCATGGAGAGTTTATTCATAGTAACACGAGGAAAGCAACATGCATGAAAATAGATTCTGGAAGATGGGTAGAAGGGATCCTGAGGATTTTTGGAAGATCGCCTTTGATTGCTTCCATTTTGTCAGTGAAATTGGTAGAAAGATTATCAGCTGTGAATGAGGATGGGGGAAGACTTGTTGGAGGTTTCAGGTGAAAGGAAAAGGTGAAAAATGGTTCAATAGGAGTCTGAAGGAATAAATGGGCAAGAGAAACATACTCTAATCATTTGGCAGCATTTCAGCACTCATGAAAGTTTTGGTCATGAGTTGAAAGTGACACCGGACAGAAGGGTGATGTGTTTTCCCTTCCTACATTCAGTGACTTGGAAGGAAGCAGGTGGGGAAGAGGTGGTAAGGGAAGCAGAGCTGAAAACATCTGCAAGTGAGTGATTATAATGGTTGGTCATAGGATTTAGATTCGATAAGGAAAAATAGGTATATTCAGAAAATTGACATTTTGTTACATTTCCTTCTATCCTTTTAATGTACAGTATACATCAGATTTTAAAAAGTTACAACAATTATTCTGAATTGTGTTTTTTCAACATTTTTTTCATGGGCATTTTAACATACTCTGTTTTCCCAATAGACTAGAGCAGGGGTCCCCAACCCCCGGGCCACAGACTGGTACCGGTCCACAGCCTGTTAGGAACCGGGCCGCACAGCAGGAGGTGAGGGGCAGGTGAGCCAGCAAAGCTTCATCTGCAGCTCCCCATCGCTTGCATTACCGCCTGAACCATTCCCCCCCGCAACCCCGTGGAAAAAATTGTCTTCCACGAAACTGGTCCCTGGTGCCCAAAAGGTTGGGGACCACTGGGCTAAAGTATATGTACAATTTCTCTTTTGGGGGCATTGAGTTTTGTGAAAAAGACTGCTAGTTTTCCTCACATATTCTCCCATTCTTTAATAGTAATAGAATCCCTTCTCCCTCTTTGAGCTTGGTACACAGCCACAGAAATAAAAACTGTTTGCCAGCTTCCTTCTAATTAAGTATGGCCACGTGACCATCTTTGGACAATCAAATGAATGTGCAGGGCATGTGTCAATCATCTGGGACCATAACCTTGACAATGGACGCTACATACATTTATGTTATTGAGAACCTGGGTCTCTGACACCATGGAGGTAATACCTTTAGCTAAAATAATTATGAAAGGGAATTAACTTTTTGTAAACCAATGTCATTATGAGATATTGGGAAACAGATGAACTGCAGCCTCCCCAGAGGATGAAAAGGCAACATACCTTTTTTCCAGCTTGAGCATCCTGTTTCTTGTTTCTCTTTATTCCACATGAGATTATCTAAAAATAAAAGGAAAACAAAAAGCCACTACTTTAAAAAGGGCAAAGAAAAAAAACACCTGAATTTAAAAACTCTAAGGCAAGATGCCTGTAAAGTTCAGATTTGTGGCCCACCAATAATTAACATTGAGTCACAGATTGGCAGGCATATAGATCAGCACACTATCTGGAGTCTTCTTTCCCAAGTCCCCTCATCTTTCAGAGCTATGGATTCCGAATACAGGTGTGATCTAATTTTCTGTAGCCTTCCGTTAGTCTTACGCATACTGCTATCTGCCAAGGACAAATCCCAAGTAAGTCAGATTTGCGGATTTCATTGACTTCACAGTTCATTGGCAGAGCAGTGATTCTTGAAAAACCTTGTAGTTAGTGAATCCCCTAGCACTTCTTGGTTCAAATCCTCAAATCGGCTTGCTTCTGAGAAGGAAATTCTGATATTATTCACTCAAGTATCTTCAAGACTCCCTTTCCCATCTTTCCTATGTGCCTCCAACCTACAACCCAATTAAGTAGCTTTCAAATTTTAATAAGCATAAAATCATCTTGATAAAAATGCATCTCATCAGACCACAGCGTTGGGGTTCCTGATTTGGTGGATCTGGTGGTGGGGCCCAGGATTATTTATTTTTAACCAGTGTCATCCCATGGCTCTGGTGTAGCCTCTACGTGGATCACATTTGGAGAATTTCGTAGACCCCTTCATGGAAATTGACATTCTCTGACTCAGTTGTACTCTAATTGCTTAGAACAGTTTCATTGTGTGAGATAGTCTAACAAATGGCTGATCTTCACTATCTTTCCCCATTTTTCCCCCGATGTGATAAAAGAGAAACCTCTGCCATAAGAGTAACTTGGACACCTGTGCTTAAACCAAAGTGCACTTCCAGTTTAAATGTTATTTTGAGGTCAAAAGATTGGCAGAAAATATTTAGAGGAAACCAGTTTCCCCACGTGTCTTGTTCAACTCAAGCAACCTGGGAGATATTAGTAGCTGTGACATGACTCCACTTAGTGAAAAAGGGGACAAAATCAATGCCCACTTCTGTGGTTCTTACAGAGAAACATAAGGGACTCTGCCTCTTAATTTTGTTTTTGTTGAAGATCTGAAGATCTGAACCAAGCTTTAATGTTGTAAGGCAAAATGAAAACAAAAACAAAAACTTTTTCTGGCTACTGGAGGTTTTTATCCTTCTTGGCTTAGAACTTCTAGAAAGATGTTGTCTCAGGATCAACGTAAACACCCTGGGATGCAGTGTAAATGCTTCATATTTCACAGCTCAGGTTGTAGATGGAAGCCCTTTTGGGGGTAAGATTTACCTACAGCTAGCACTCTATTGACTGCTTATTTGCTTTCCTTTCTTAAAAATCTCCCAACTGTAATTTCTGGGACCCCATTCTGAGAGTCATTTTGATGGAATTAATTATAATTCTTGTGTTTGGAGTTTTCTCTCTGAATTTTATGAGTAACTGCATTAAATCTCCCCAACATGTGCACACGCACGCACGCACACACACACACTTTAGTTTGTGTAAAGCAGAAGTCTAAACAGGGTAAAATTTTGCCCCTCACCCCACTCTTCAACGCCAAGGACATTTGGCCCTATCTAGAGACATTTGGGATTGTCCTCACTAGGTAGGCATACTACTGGCATCTAGCAGGTGGAGTCCAGAGATGTTGCTAAACACCTTGCGATGTACAGGACAGTCCTCACAACAAAGAATTTTCCAGCCCACATGTCAAAAGTGCTGAGGTAGAGAATCCTTGGTGTAGAGCCTACAAAAGTTTATCCCTGAGAATGTATTTTCATTTTATTTTTATTAAAGGCTCGTTCCCCCATCAACCAATTGGAATATGGCCAAGTGGCTTTTTCACATGCTCCTTCCATAATCCCCCTCAATTGCAAACCAAATGAGTTAAATCATCACAAATATCTCAGGGGTCCATGATTCACAAATAAGGGATAGTTAGCGCTGGCTTGGTGGGCTCCCTCCACGTCTATTCAGTGACCTCATCTTAAATTATGGTCCATACACAGTGCACTTTAGCGACTGCTCATTTCTCCTTTCCCTGCCACCCAGAGCGTTGCCACCTACCACTTGTTCCCACGTTCTGTAATTCCACAAAGCCCCTTCTCTCTATATTATTCTCAAGGCCTAGCAGGACTTTTGGTGTTCAGGCAAATAAACACCCTACCAATAATCCAATAAAACTTTTACAGACATCGGATATAAAACATAGCAAGGAGCAGTACACAATCTCTAACTGCTTGCTTCTTTTTTATAAACCCTGCACTTGAGCCCTGGAAGCAACACAAATCAAAGCTAATAAAAGTGCCAAGGTTTTACCCTTACTGTTCCTAATGGGTTGATTCATCCTTCCTGTGCTGCTCCCCTAGTGACCACAGGCTGTCTGGGTTCCCAGGTGGAAGAGATGCATGCTGGCATATCGAGTATGAGGGAGGAGGAACTAATTTCAAACACTTCTTTCATCAGGTTCATTTTCCCTTTTGATGGTCATCAGCTGCAGATGAATAAGTGCCATCACCTTGGGCCAGAACTAGCCAGTGTCTGAGGCACCGAGAGACAGAACACAAAACAAAACTAAATCCTGGAGCTTATTTTGTTTTTCAGCTGCATTTCCCAACTCTTACTTTATGAGGGAGCTGCAATTAGTCTATGCTATAAATGAAAACAGATTAGAACCGATAAATGTGAGCTGTTTGATAAAAAGCTTGTCCCAGAGCGGAGGTAAGAGGAAACCACAGTTAGAATATTAGTCCTTTCATAGGGAAAATTTTATCATTGGCAGAATGACTGCTGGGTTTTGCTGACAATCCAAATGCCAACATTTTCTTCGGAGCCACAGCTCAGATGTCTCTAGGGGCCAAGTAGATGACATGAATGAATGAAAAGGAGGGGATAAGGGGAAATGTTGTGTAGGGGTCTTTGGTCATCTAGATATATGCCTTTCTTTCAGTCTCCAGCCCTCTGCCAACAGCTCAACCAAATTGTTGGCAAGCAGACATGCATTTTCAGATCTTCCCGTTTTTCAAATGTATAAGATAAATATCTATTTTAATGTAAAGTCTTCAAAATTTTTTTTTAAAGAAGATGTTGGGGTAGGAGTTTATTAATTTTATTTATTATTTATTTTTGCTGTGTTGGGTCCTCGTTTCTGTGCGAGAGCTTTCTCTAATTGCGGCGAGCGGGGGCCACTCTTCATCGCGGTGGGCGGGCCTCTCACTCTCGCGGTCTCTCGTTGCGGAGCACAGGCTCCAGACGCGCAGGCTCAGTAGTTGTGGCTCATGGGCCTAGCTGCTCCGCGGCGTGTGGGATCTTCCCAGTCCAGGGCGCGAAGCCGTGTCCCCTGCATTAGCAGGCAGATTCTCAACCACTGCGCCACGAGGGAAGCCCAAGTCTTCAAATTTTTATTACATGGGTGAGTAATTTCATTTAGGAAAAAATGTGTGGGCCAAAAAACAAACGAAAACTTATCGGTGGGCCGGCTGCCAGGCTGGGCCTCGCTCTTCCCATGATCTTGTATTCAACGTTTCTTACTTGAAAAGAAATAGCTTATGACGTTTGATGTTCATTAGTCCCAGGACCCTGATCAAGGCTTTATAGAGCACATCATAGGGTTTTAGTTTTGGTTTTGTTTTTGTATTGGCTTTTTTTTTTTTTTTTTTTTTTTTTTTTGCGGTACGCGGGCCTCCCACTGTTGCGGCCTCTCCCGTTGCGGAGCACAGGCTCCGGACGCGCAGGCTCAGCGGCCATGGCTCATGGGCCCAGCCGCTCCGCGGCACGTGGGATCTTCCCGGAGCGGGGCACGAACCTGTGTCCCTTGCATCGGCAGAAGGACTCTCAACCACTGCGTCACCAGGGAAGCCCCGTATTGGCTTTTTTTTTTTTTTTTTTTGCTTTCACTGTAGGACCCACTTACATTCTTAGAGGGTAGGAGATGGTATGGGTCAGGGTAACTTTTTGGTGACCCCTTCCATTTCAAGCCTTCTCCTCTAGGTGTCACTGCAGCTCTCCTTTGGGGGGGTGGGCAGTGGTCTTTGACCTCCTGGTCCCCTTCACGGTAAGGCTTTCTTGATGACCTGGCCCTGCCAAGTCAGCCAGCCATGGAGAAATAAACATTACACACAGCCTTCCCTTGACTAAAGATGCCAGTAACCATCAAAATCAGACAGGAGCTTCATATAGCCACAGGCACCAAGAGATTGCCACTCTCGAATCTCTTTCATCTGGTTTTGCTCTGTTGGAATGTAACATCTTCTCAACAGCTTTTCCTTTTCAGAGCAACATTATAGTAAAGCAGTTGATGGTGGCTTGTGTTAACCAAAACTCCCACTAACAGCCTGCCAGGAGAGGTGATGCATTCATCCATAAGGGAAGGTGCAGGCAGGGTGCAGAGGCAAGGGCTTATTGGATCAATTGACAGTCATTCCGAATGTATCCGGTGGGACAAATCTGGGGCTGATCCCAAACTCTGAAATGCATTCTTCCCTGGAAAAATCATGAGCCAGCTGGTACAGGTATTCAGAGAATGCAAACAAACCTTCCTTTCATATTTCTTTGAATTGTGAGCACCTGTTAGCAACTTGCCCTCCCACTGTTTCCCAGCAGTTGGAGCATAACTGAGCACACATTTGGAAGACAGAAACCAGAGTAGCCAACTGACTCTGGATTCTAAGTACCAATATAGGCAATTACATCTTCACTAGTAAGTATTCAGTGGAAAATATACAAACATTAAAATAAAGAATGTTTAAGTTTCTTCAAACTAACATTGAGAGGTACATAATCAATATTTTCCCTTCTTTTTTTTTTTTCCTTCTTCCTCCTCTTCTTCCCCCCCACTCCATATTTGTGAAGCATCTTCTACTGTGTACAATTCTGGACACATCTAACTTTTAGGAGGCGCTGTCTTACCATCAAATCCTTATATATATTGAGAAAAAGAACATACACCATTTGGAAAGTTAGAAAGGGCACTTGTGTTCTTAGATATTCAAGAAATGCAGTTGCTGCTGCTGTGATGGTCATTCTTGTTCCTGGGGAGAGGGAAAGTCATCGTTACCTTGTAGTGGTCAGGAAATAACTGCAAGAAGGTGTACAATTTGGATAGTTAGGAGGAGAGGTCATTGAGTAGGGAGCTGGGGCTCGGGTTGGGATAAACATCATGAGGAACCTATGGCTTAGGTGTCGTGTGACTGGATCAAGAGATTCCTATATGCCCTGAGTGTGATATGGCAGAAAGATGAGGGGACAATTCAGATAATGGGCAAGTTGGTTCACCTTCCTGAGCATCCATAAAATGGGGACAAAATTCTTACCCCCATTGGGCTGCTGTAAATATAAATATATGTTATGTAATGTGTTATACATCATATATTATATAATGTATAATAGATCATATATATCGTGTTATATATTATAGATACAACTAAGATAAATAGTGGAATATCATACAGAGCACGAAGCTTGGTGCCTGGCCCGTTTTTGCACTCTCAGTGTAATAAGATCAAATCACGGAGGTCTTTGATGAGTTTGGGTATTTTTCTGCTAGTTTTTGTTGGTTCCCTGAACCTTAACTTATTTCTTTTGAACATCACTTGGTTCCCCTCATACCAACTGTTGCTGCTTCTGAGACCCTCACCTTCCTCATTTATCAGTTTGATTTCTTTTGCTGATAACGCTCAACTATCCATCCAAGCCCTTCCGCTAAGGCCTAGGCAGCCTTTTCTCTGGTCCCCAGAAGTATTTCGAGAAAGGGAAGCTGAGCTAGGACACAGCCAACTGCACAAGCCCCAAAGGCCAACTGAGTTCCTTCTGGCCAATTGGTTTTCCAGCCTCAGTAAATGCTGGTTTCCTCCTGCTTCTTGACACAAGCTTCTCTCATTTCATGAGACTTTGTGATTAGTATTCAACAAGAATCTTCTCTGACAGCATTTGTGGGAAACCGGACTGTCAATTTATTTATAGCCATCCTCACGGCAGAACCACAATGCCTGTGTAAAGCTATAGAGATGCATAAAATATGGTGTGTGTATATATATATATATATATATATATACGTATTGACTAGAGGTAACATTTAGAGTGGAAATCCATTGCCCCATGGGTTGGAAAAGTGACTAACAGTAGGATATAAAAATGCCAAAGAAAGACTTGGTGTTATTGCTAAATGGAGGTTACTTTTTCAAATTCATGGTTAATAGTTTCCTCCAGAAATACTCCATTATATATGGGTAAGCACAGTGTCATCTGCGTGTGGTCTTGTTCTGCCCAAACTGAAGTGGGTGACCTGGACTTCATATCATGGAAAAAAAACACATCTTTGTTAAATCTCCTACTTCTGGGATTATAAAATGGGCCAGTGACCTGGGGCATATATCACAAAGGGAAATAGGGAGCAAAGGCCTCCAGTGAGCTAGCAGCTATGATGTCCTGGTGGGAAGCATCCTGGGCGTAGGGTCAGGGGACCTGGTTATTGAGGGTTCAGAGATAATCTTACCTTAACCTTCTTTAGAATTGTTTAAGATTAAACTTTATCTCTATCACTGTTGCTATTTCTATGTCATTTCTATCTATCAGTCTATCTATCTACGTATCTATCTAGTTTATAAACGTAAATAGCATATATATGTCTATAGTATATTTATATATATAAGAGAACATGATCAGTATAATTATCCAGGTTGGGTTAGAGTCTCTTTAATGTATTCTCATAGCATTCTGCATTTTTTAGTCACAGCACTTTCAAAACTATAATAAAGCAATTATTAACATAACTTCTCTACACTAGGTTCCCTGAGAGGGGAGGGGCTGTGTCCTCAGCCTGAGAACAATGTAACAATGTCTGGCACTGGGAAGGAATTTACTATACATTTTTGAATGAATTACTGTTAAATCTTAACATTTGTTAAGTCTGAGTATGAATGAGCCCTTGTAGTGTTTTTTTTGTTTTGTTTTTGTTTTTAATGACTAACGTACACTGACATCTCTATTGGTCTATTCTGATCCTGGACTAAATAATATGATTCAATAATATCCCAGATGCTTCTATCACTAATTATTCTTATCTCATTTGAGTTTTTACAGCTTCTCACAAAATGAGATTATGAGTCCCATTTTATAACTGTAACTCTTGAGGCCTCCTGGAATTTGGTTCTAGTCAGTGTTTCTCATTTGTAGACTTACTCTTACCTTGAATCATAAGTCTTGACCTTATCCAGGATTGTTTAATTCAAAGTTTATGTGGATGTGTGGTTACAGAAACTCCATAGATAGAGGTCATAGGCTGAAGTATATTTCTGACTTTTCCTTATCACCCCCACTAATAATCTAATCATTTGGCCATGGGTTTGGGGTTTGATTTTTTAAATGTGGTCATAGAAACACTAAGGAGAGCAATTTTCCTTGTGGGCAGGGCGAGGTGACTCATGGAATGTTAGAACGGGGAGGAGTATTAGAATTGGACATTAGAACTCAACTTCCAGCTGTATCTTACAGATGTGGTAACTGAAGTCTAAAGAGAAAGTAGAAATGCCTCAAATCACACAGGAAGGTTTTGATGGGACCAGAATTATAATCCAGGTCTTCTTATTGCTAGTGTAACAGAATTTTGATTGGGACTTTCCCTAGTCTGAGAATTGGAGCTAGCAGATTGCAGTAGAAGTCATTCCACACTCCATATTCAAAAAATAAATAAAGCCCCCATTGAGCAGATAAGTTCCCAGGGCTTACTAAGAAAAGTCAGATTTGAGCCTACTATGCCTCGCACCACACCCCACTTCAACATACAGGAAGAGAGACTGGAGCAGGAGGTGGGGAAATAGTCACCAATAGCTTCATGCAAGGCCATGCTCATGGTGAGAGGGCTTCCTGTTTTCTCTGTCCTCAGTAGCTAGGGTAGTTGGTGGTAGACACTGAAGATGGCTCTAAGAAAGGAAAACCAGCCTTTTATTTTTCCAGCTGGATGGATGCTTGCTGAGATGTAGAGCGTGTAGCTCCAACCTGCAGTGAGGCATCTGGGAGCCAAGAATTGTACAGTTGTTGGAGACTGGGCTGACCAAAAACGTATGCCATCCCCCACCCTCTCCCTTAAACCTCCCTCCGAAGAGAGAATACACATCTTGCCTCCGTCTTGACATCTAATTCTTACTCTATTAGGCAGAAATTTCATATTTAACCTCAGAACTGCATGTGTTGCAGTTAACATCATTTCACAGGAAGACTGCTCTTTTTTTCACTGCCTATTTTATAGCATTTTTTCTTATTATTTTTGCAGTGTCTAAGTAGGAAGGGATACATTAGGGTTACAGACTTTCTGGTAAAAGAGATCTCAAGACTATGCCTAAGCTGACAATAAATGCCTTTATTGTATGGGATTGGACCCTAAATAATCTACCACAGTGCTAACAGTATGATGAAGGTCTAAAAGAGTAAACAATGAATGAACAAATGAATAAATGAATGAACCCAACAGGAACACACCTTGTTACCGAACTCAGGTTCAGCTGCTCACTGCTCGGAAGTCCATACTTGAGAGACAAGTGTTGGTAGGAAAGGAAAGGTTACTTTATTCGGGAGGCCAGCAACCTGGGGAGACGGTGGACTTGTGTCCAAGAACCAACTCCTAACTGCCAGTCAGCGGGCAAGAGCTTTTAAAGGGGAGCGTCAGGGGTGCACAGGCAGAAGGAAGGGGCCACGTGCAGAACAGCACAGTCAGCTCTAACAATCATCTTGAAGTTGGGTCACATGTTGGTCTGATCAGTGTCATCTTGATTGTTTTAAGTACAGTTAGTCTTCGGTTCCAAGGTCAGTTTGTTCCCATTTCCTTGAGGCCAGTTCTTATGGCTACAGGTTGGTCATCATGTAGTTAACTTCTTCCACCGGGGGTTGGGGAGAGGGTTTCAGTATCTACAAAACGGCTCACAGGATATAGCTCTGAATGTTATCTACAGCCCTTGAGGAGGAACTAAAGGTTATTTACTTTGTTTAATGACTAAACTATTCTTTTGTCTTGTTTGACTATTTTCCTTTGTTTCTGCATTTTCTTACTTCTCTGATTGAATTTTCTCTTTGGCTAAAGCTTTTCTACAGACAAGAGGCAGGCAGAGGACATGGGGGTGTCTGTCCCAGGAAGACCCCACAGGGTCCTGCTTGGTTGCAGTCCTACAGTGTTTCTATCAATGAAGAACCTAATACCTAAATTGACCACGAAAGGTATTTTTGTTGTTACACTTGGCTTCAGAGTCAGACAATTATGGGTTCAAATCCCAGGTCTGCTACTACCAACTTTGTGATTTTTGGCTGGATATGTGATTGCTCTATGCTCTAGTCTTGGTAGTAAAATGGAGATGTTAACACCATCGTTTATGCGGTTGTGATGAGAATTGGAGATAATACCTAGAAGGTTCTCAGCAAAATGCCTGATAGAAGATGTTCAGTAGAAGCCTCACTTTTTACTCAGCAACTGTTGATCAATGTCTGATCAGTTCCAGAGTCTGAGTGAGGGGCGAGGCACAGACACATTCATAGGGTATAACCCCTTTCCCAAGAAGGTCACAGTTTATCTGAGTAGGGAAAGAACGAGCTGGTCCTACCTAAGGAACTTAGTTTGGAAACCAAGGGAATGATTAATAGGCTTCTCTTTTGAGGTGATCAAAGTGCTCTACATTGTCATTGCACGTAGGCTTTAAAATGTAATATTTACACATATATTTGTCCACACAATTATCATTGTTTAAAAAAAACTCAACCTTTTATTATATGAGATAAAGAGAGTAAAAGGAGAATTAAAATGAGCTACATCTACAAGTGCTTTGTGGACTGGGGTTTGTCTGCACAGTCATTTAGTCAATGGCTAGAGGAATAGAGATAAGCAATTGTTTGTCCAGTCATCCTGAAAAAATCATAATCTTGCTTCCATTTGATCAGAGACTGCGGTCTTCAACATCATTAAATGCTACATTTTTTATAAATAAGTTTGTGCAAGAGACTGGGAAAATCAGTGCAAAGCCCTTTCTGTACTCTTGTATAGAAAATACAAAGTATTAGAGTGGATCCATTGTGTAATTGGGTGTGAAAATTACCTCTGAAGTTTCCAGGTATATATACTACGCAGTACTAAAAAGAGTGGCTGAAAAAAATAGGAATTTTCAAAGGAAATAGTTACCATCAAATCCATGACTTTTGACCCCGTTAGCCAGATCAAGAATGTAGAAAGAGGCCACAGTAGAAAGAGAGTTGATCTGGATAAAATCACGTGGACTCCACCCCATTTCCCCTTACCTGCCTCAAGCTTGGAGGAGTAGCTTCATTGAGACCACTGGGATAGCCTGATATGTGACCCCTGGAGTTTGGGAGCCGTAGTGCATTGGGGTTGGATTCCCATTATCTAGAGGAAAAGCAATATGCTGAATAACTGTATTTGATGGTGAGTCAGAGACCCAGTAAGGTTGGGATCATTTCTCTGGGCAAAGGATGCATATGTGTTTCCTCAGAGATGAGTGGCTTGTGCAAGAGGGAGACAGCAAAGGGCCATCTCAGGCCACATCCAACTGAGCCATCCGGAATGGTAAAGAAACAGCAGCCACCATGTGGGAAAGGAAATGCTCTCTAGGTACTGTGCAGCAGGCTCTCAAGCAACCACCTGGAATGGAGACCTGTCTGTCAAGAAAGTGAAGAAGACCCCCGATAGGAAAATCCAAAGAACAGCAATTGTACATCTGCCCCAGATGGCCTCCAACATCAGAGGGTAACTGCACCCACCATATGAGGCTGGATCTTTCTCCTGTATGACCTTTCCTTGCGTCTAACACTGGAGGTACCCAAAATAGCAGTAAATGAGTTGGAAGAAAGCAATGCTTCGTACCTCCCTCTCCAAGTCCCAGCTTCATGCGAGTTTCCAATCCACTACCAACCTTGACTAGAAAAAGACTTGCCTTTGAATAAAGATTAAAATATCTATTTACATATTCCACAGGATATTTCTGATTTGAACTTCTATGGCATAAGAGCTAGAAGTCATGAGGTCTGCCTAGTTCATTACATTCAATGAATAAATCTGGAGGAAGGTGTTTGGGATGTAATCCCAATTATCATGTGGATTCAATTAATGGGTTACGGTAACGTTCCTTTTGTACAAGCAGGACAGGTTGGCAGTTTGTACAACACAGAAAGCAAAGGAGAATGTGTATAAAGACAGAAGGAAGTCAGGATTTTTCTTTTTTAATTAAGAAAATTCCTTGCCTCATTTATTGCCAATCCCTCCTACCAACTCCTGCCCTCAAGAGGCTCAGAGAAAACCTGAAGATTTCCAGATTTCTGATTCTTTTTCCAGAATTGACCTGCTCTGTATCTCATTCCTGTCAGCCCCAAACCTCCACGGAATGGCCAGATAGCAGTGAGGCATTCATAAGCAATGTTAAGACTTGGTGTTATTTTATGTATGAATGGATATTATTTTAAAGTTATTAATAAGTGGCATCTGAGTAATTGACAGACTGATGGAGATGATTTGAAGCAGGGAGACTTTTAGTTTTCTTAAAATAAGACCCTACTGAAGTCCAGGACTCTGTGATCTAGTCCTGAAGGTGGATGTGGTATATATCCTCAGCTACATGCTTAATATGTGTTCTCTCTCCTGAGTATGGCATCCACCGCCTTCTCTGTGGCATTTCAGCAGCACGTGCCTATCTCCTGCTACCTGCTGCTGTATCTTGAACTTGTAAGTCTCTCTGCCTGAGGACACATCCCAGTTCTTTTGCCATCAACGGGCTGTAACCTGAACACTCCCCCTCATGCAAGAACGAGATGGCTGTAGGAGGTTGGAGGCAGGAAGGAAGAAGACAAGACTGACAGGAAGAGTTCCATTAAAAATAAAACATCTCTCCCCGTTTGAAGTGAACAAAGTCCGCTAACATGTAGCCTGCTTGCTGGGGTTTCCAGCTGTTCCCTCCTGAGCAGTTGGGTATCAAAGCCGCATGGGCCAACGGGAGGACTGTTTGCTCTGATGCCAGAGCAATTACAGCCTGACGGTGCTCAGCTCTGTTACTGTTTTTATTGCTCTTATTATTACTTCTCTGCTCATGGATTCTGAAGGCCTTTCTACACAGACGCGAACCCTGGGGAATCACAAAGCCACAGGCACACCGTTTGCAGTCACCGCTCGGCAGCTCTTGGATTGATGTGGTTTTAGCATCTTCCCTTTATCTGGTGAGCAGAACCAGAGATGTTTAGACTTACACCCACTGGAAAGAGAGGATTCCCTGCAGAAAATGTCAGTCTCTACTCTAGGCAGCGAGCAGGATAGAAGGAGAGTGGCTTCTTAATTTTCATCTAAAAAGATCTCCAAGTATCAGTGGACAAGGTGCTTCCTGCCTGCCTCTGGGCCAAGAGGCATATTCAAGGCCAAACTGTCTGGGGCCTAGACTTGAAGCTTTGGACAACGGATTCTGTCAGTGCTTTGCACACAGCAAAAAGAATTTTCTTGAATAAATTTACCAAAGAAACAAATCTCTCCCTGCATTCTCATTACGTACATGTTTTAAAAAACAACATTTGCACATATCAACTTTTCAAATGTATTTGCAGTTGGGTGGGTGTCATTTGCTGAAAAACAGGGTGAAGTTCTAGAAGGATGAAGACATAATCTTTTTTTTTTCCCTTAAAGTTAATTGTATTAATGATCCAATGCTGTCAATAAAATTTTCTTACTGATTTTTTAGTTAAAACATTCTAAAATGAACCATTATTTCTTAATTTACTGATTGACTCAATATGAGAGTTTTACACGGCAATTTCATTTCTTTTAAGCCCTAAATGATGATTTTTCTCTGCATTTGGTCAGGCTTCATTTGCTGAATTGAATATAAAGTTGTTGTATTACTTTTGGTCATATGATATCTTTTGGATCATAACATCAACTTCTAGCCACACATAAATCTTCAGGCCCTAATGGATATTAGCCCCTCTTCCTGCTTATATTGCTTTTCTCCCTACTCTGCCTCTCCTGAAGTATTCAGTCAAGCAAAACTTGAAGGGGAATAATAAAAAAATAGCAAAGAAGGAGTCTTAGTGACTAGAATTGCTCAGAACTTGAGTGTTACAGGAGCCAAGCAGATAACATAAATGCATGGGGCTGCGAAAGTGTAAAACTGTGCATTTAGCTGCTTACGTTGCTACACTTGTTTTGTTAGACCACCTTTAAAATGCTGTACAGGGGCACACAAAGTCCAGCCAAAGCCAGAGCAGTTATTTTTTCCTCTGAACATTCAAAATGTTTCTCATTACTATAAGTTGTGCCTTTTCTGGTAGGCTGTAAGATCCTTGAGGGTTGACATCTTCTTTGAACTCTTTTGATGATCTTCTGATTGGCCACCCTGCACTCTAAAATGATACCTTGCATCATACCCTCTGCTAGAGATATAGAAATGGAGGTGGTCTTTTGGAGGTGGCAAGCATATAAGTCACCGTTGAGGTGGGATCATACCTCTTTCTTCATGACTCCCAGCACAGCATCACGTACTTAGTGAGAGTTAAATAAATTTCCATTACAGGTGTGAGTGGACAGCTGACTCTCCTAATCATTTGGTGATGATGAATGCTGACCAAACCCAGTTGCCAACCTTCGGAAAACCCTATAATTCTTCATGAAGCCAACAGCACCTCCTAAAAGATCCCCCTCCAACACACAAATCTGCATGCAAATTGAGGGGAATAATCAACTTGTCCCTGGATCCCTATTGTTCAGTGAAACCCAGTTAGAAACCTCTTGGCTGGAACAAGTGGACGGTCCCCACATAAACTGTGGTCTAGGGTTCTGGGAGATGGTGTTAAGAATGGTGATGGTGCTATGGTCTCATCAGGGTGTAGGGTTCCCCAAGAATTCACTCTGGTCCCCCAGACTGTCACGTTGTTCCAGGTCACTTTCTGATCAGTGTGCCTGATTCGTCAAATGAAGCTTTCTTTGGGGATGATTACTGTCTTTTTCTGCTCAAGCTCTGAATTTCTTTCTTCAACTTCCACTTTGTATAAGAATTGTATACAAGCATATTTCATTTTATGGCACTTTGCTAATATTGTGTTGTTTACGAATTGAAGGTTTGTGGCAACCCTGTGTTAAGTAAGTTTATCAGTGCCATTTTCCCAACAGCATTTACTCACTTTGTGTGTCTATGTCACATTTTGGTAATTCTCAAAATATTTCACACTTTTTCATTATTATATTTGTTATCTCTCTGATCAGAGATCTTTGATGTTACTATGGCAAAAAGACTCACTGAAGGCTCAGATGATGGTTAGCATATTTTAGCATAAAATATTTTTTCTTTTTTTTGAATTTTATTTTATTTATGTATCTATTTTATACAGCAGGTTCTTACTTGTTATCTATTTTATATACATCAGCGTATACATGTCAATCCCAGTCACCCAATTCATCCCACCCCCACCACCCCCCTGCTTTCCCCCCTTGGTGTCCATACGTTTGTTCTCTACATCTGTGTCTCTATTTCTGCCTTGC
>NC_041224.1:85596914-85605044 GCF_002837175.3 Physeter macrocephalus
TATTTCTGCCTTGCAAACCGGTTCATCTGTACCATTTTTTGAGATTCCACATATATGCGTTAATATATGATATTTGTTTTTCTCTTTCTGACTTACTTCCCTCTGCATGACAGTCTCTAGGTCCATCCGCGTCTCTACAAGTGTCCCAATTTCATTCCTTTTTATGGCTGAGTAATATTCCATTGTATATGGGTACCACATCTTCTTTATCCATTCGTCTGTCAGTGGGCATTTAGGTTGCTTCCATGACCTGACTATTGTAAATAGAGCTGCAATGAACATTGGGGTTCATGTGTCTTTTTGAATTATGGTTTTCTCTGGGTATATGCCCAGTAGTGGGATGGCTGGGTCATATGGTAATTCTATTTTTAGTTCTTTAAGGAACCTCCATACTGTTCTTCATAGTGGCTGTATCAATTTACATTCCCACCAGCAGTGCAAGAGGGTTCCCTTTTCTCCACACCTTCTCCAGCATTTGTTGTTTGTAGATTTTCTGATAATACCCATTCTAACCGGTGTGAGGTGATACCTCACTGTAGTTTTGATTTGCATTTTTCTAGCATAAAGTATTTTTAAATTAAGGTATGCACATTTGTTTTTTTAAAGACATAATGCCATTGCACTGTGTTGGGGCCCAGGGAAGGCCACCCCAAAATATGACTCAATGGCATATTGATTATTTTGAATTAAAGTAACTTGGGAAACACCCTGTGGAGATAAAAAGATATTAAAAAACACTCTGATCCCCGTCTTTCTCCCTAAAAGCAGGAAATAAATCTCCCATGTGAAGGTATTTTCCCTATACCAGGAGTATAGAAAGCATCCTTATCACCAGAGTTAGGGAATTCAAGGCTAAGAAAACTGTGTAAACAAACTTTGTTATGTCTTGATTAGTCTGATACTCCAAGTACAAGCCCCTTTGTTTTCTTAAATCTTCACAAATAATTATTTCTTTGTCTAAAAATGACACATAAACAGCCCGTTTTGGTCACTTTCAGGGATCCCATTTTCATGAGCCCTCTGTGCATACAAACTTTTTTTTTTCTCCTGTTGTGTGTGTCAATTTAATCATTAGACCAGCCAAAAGAACTCCAGAAGAGTAAGGAAGAAACTTCACCTCCCTCAAAACACATGATAGATGACACTATAGTGTAAACATAAATTTTATAGGCACTGGGAAACAAAATAATTTGTATGATTCACTTTATCTTGATATTCACTTTATTGCAGTGGTCTGGAACTGGACCTGCAATATCTCTGAGGTGTTTCTGTACACCAGGAATATGATTCTTCTCTCTCAATTCATTCAAAACTTATACAGACGGATAAAAGCTCTAGCTTCTCTTGAATGCCAGTGTTCAATACTTTGCCTCTTTGTTTTTTATCCACATCAAATTGACCAGGTTAAATTGGAAGAAAATAAAGAAGAAAGAGAATGAAAATTGATCAAAGATGAGTGGCATTTATATATGCATACATACATACATTTAAAAAAATTAAAGTATAGTTGATTTACAATGCTGTGTTATTTTCAGGTGTACAGCAAAGTGATTCAGTTATATATAACTAAATCACTTTATATATATATATGTGTGTATATATATAAAATTGTTTTTCAGATTCTTTTCCCTTATAGATTATTACAAGATAATGACTATAGTTCAGTATACTATACTACCTATACAGTAGGCCCTTGTTGGTTATGTTTTTTGTTTTTTGTTTTTTGTTTTTGCGGTACGCGGGCCTCTCGCTGTTGTGGCCTCTCTCGTTGCGGAGCACAGGCTCCGGATGCGCAGGCTCAGCGGCCATGGCTCACGGGCCCAGCTGCTCCGCGGCACGTGGGATCCTCCCGGACCGGGGCACGAACCCGTGTACCCCGCATCGGCAGGCGGACTCTCAACCACTGCGCCACCAGGGAAGCCCGGTTATCTATTTTATATATAGTAGTATGTATCTGTTAATCCCAAACTCCTAATTTATCCTTTCTCTACCTTTCTTCTTTGGTAACTACAAGTTTGTTTTCTGTTTCTGCGAATCTATTTCTGTTTTGTAAGTAAGTTCAACTGTATCATTTAAAAAATTTCTATATATAAGTGATATCACATGGTATTTGTCTTTCTCTTTCTGACTTCCTTCACTTAGTATGACAATTTCTAGGTCCATTCATGTTGCTGCAAATGGCAATATTTCATTCTTTTTTGTGACTGAGTAATATTCCTATATATATATATATATATATATCACATCTTCTTTATTCAGTCACCTGTCAATGGACATTTAGGTAGCTTCCAATGTCTTGGCTATTGTAAATAGTTCTTCCAAGAACACTGGGGTGCATGTATCTTTTCTAAATAGAGTTTCTTCCAGATATATGCCCAGGAGTGGGATCACTGGATCATATGGTAACTCTATTTTTAGGTTTTAAGGACATACATACATTTATATGTTATGTATAAATGTGATTTATACAGATTTCTAGGCCCGTGTGTGTAATAGTGCATGTAGAAAAAAATGCCTGAAATTCGCATTTATGGAGCATCTACTCTGTGCGTCTGTATAGTACATATGCACATTATATTTCATTTAATATTCCTAGAAACACTTAAGTGATATATAATATTTTCCCATTTTAAGGAAGAAGACCTTGAATTCAAAGAGGTTACATAACTTGAACGTGGTCATTGGGATAAGAAGTGGCAGAATTGAGATTCAGATCCCAGAGAGTTGAATCCCAAAATATTCATTTTGCGTTGCTCAAAGCCGAGGCCTTGTTGGAGAGTTTATTCTGGAGCAGTACTACACAAACTCTCTGGTCCCTGAACTGTTGATTCATCGGTTGCCGCAAAGATATAGGAAACTTGTACCAGAATATAAATAAACACAATCACAGTGCTCCCTTCCTTGGAAAAAAACAATCAGATGAACTAAACATGTGTACTTAGTCACATGATTGATTTATATTCAGTCTCAGGTCTCTTATTTCATCACAGATAAGTGTTCAGAAACATTTCACAGGTGAACACTAATCTGGGGACCATATGCTTTGAGAAGTGCTGGGCTTGAATATTGTTATGGTGCTCTAACCCTCCCAAAGCCACTGGCCATCCAGCGTGACTAGTGAAGGCATATCTGGTGGGCCACTCCCCTGGGAGAAGCTACATTTATGGAAAATTGGGGGCTGCAGCTTCATCTTAATGTTATTTCACATTTTGAAAATAGTTTTGGTTTGTGTCCCATCCCCCTCACCAGACAGGGAGACTGGGTGTACTTGGATGGACTGATGTGGAGCCTGGAGACCTGGATAAGGGTTAGGATTGGTATTCCACTGTGTAGGGAATTGAAATACTTTCACATCTGTGCGTTAATAGCCACTGCTTATGCCCTCCAAGTGAAACTCCCACCCACCCCTTCATTATCCTGTTCTCCCTCACTCCTCTTCCATATTCCTCCAGGACCATATCAAGATTCAGAAACCACAGGATACACACCTGGCAAAGCAGAACTCTGCTCCATTGCTATGACCAGCGTCTGTTCTGATTGGTCATTGTCTTTTTCAGACAAGTTTCTCAAAATATTGTATATAACTCTTAGACAGAGGCAGGGGACCTTCTCCCACCCTCCCCGCCAATCTGTGACACTAGAAGGAAAGTTCAAAACTAGATCTCAGAGCACCTCTAGCGACCCAGGGCTAGAGAGGTTGCTGCAGCTAGTCATCATAAGACAGGCTAGGGCAGGTTTCAGGAACCAAGGGCAGAGCTAAGGGATCAAAGGGCCAGGAAAGATGAGTGCCAGGGACAGTGGGTGGAAATAGAGGAGGAAGGTGACAACCTAATTGCTTATGATTGGGCTTGTGCTTGTTCCTGCTGACAGGTAAGACTTATAACCTCTAAGAAAAGATGAACTCCAAATCTTTTATTAAACAGGAATGTGAAGTTTGAAGCCTTGTGTGTTGACATGGACATTTGATTAGTGTCAGGGGAACATTTATTGTAAGCTCGTTTCTACTGGCACTTAGCTACATAACTTTGTATAAGGCATTGTCAGTTTATGCATCTATAAAACAGAGAGTTAAGCTTGCTAAGATTCCTCTCTGCTCAAATTCTAGGCTGTCTAAGATACAGTCTCTGATTCATATTTACTCTCATATGCGTGGTCCAGAAAGACATGGAAAGGCAATCACAGAGATCTTAGCTGTCTGCTGTGTTATTTATGGCTTAAGCACACATTTACCAATAAAAGACCCAGGGAAGGTCCAGCCTAGAAATAAAGGACACATTTGAAATCCAGCCCACACCTTCAGCCCTGCTGTTTCCATGAATATAGGGCCTTTTTGCAGTTACTAAGGAAACAATTGTCAGTAATGGATTAGGAAGCCAAGCCGGGGCTGAAAGAATGGATACAGAGGGGCTTTGTACACAGGAGCCCATCAGATGGAGTCTAGCAGAGACATCAACATGCTTCGCGATTGATTTGGTCTTCAGTGTGAAAGCATTAGAATCCATCTGATGGGGTCGATAAGCAAGGAAGCCGAGGAGCCCCGTCCACCGGCTTTCTCGCTTTCTTCTCTGCCACCTATTAGAGTTCACACGTCTGCATGGCTGGATTGGCTCAGTTTTAACTTCTCTGCTGGGTAAGGATGTACAAACTTAATTCATCTCACAACCTCTCCAAACTCATTTAAAACTCTAAAAGTCACTGTCTCTCAACTCACGCTGGCAGTTTGTGAAGATTCTGAGAATGTTTCTGGGGACAATACCAAGGGAGTAGATTTCTTGTTGCTATATTTTTACTAGACCTTAAGATGTTTAACCCCAAAATGAAAATAGACACAGGCTCAGTGACCCAAAGGAATTAAGGAGAATCTAGAGGATACCAGGTAATGTGTGTGAAGGAAGAAACAGGTACTCAAGAAAGTTGATGTGACTAACCAGCTTTATTCTTTGCCTTTTGTCCTGATTAAATATTTAAATTCAAATATTTGATTTAATTTTAACTTAACTAAGGAATTATTAAAATGAATTTTAATTTTACTTATAAATGTAAAGTCACATATAAAATAATATTCATTCAGATATACGACTCTTTCCAGGCTTAGATGCATTGCTTAAGGAAATATGAGTGAAAAAGCAATTACTTATTTTTATAACTAAAAATAAAGTAAGGAAAATGAACAAGGAAAAAAATTAAAGTGGGTACCCTCATCACCATGCATTTCTAACTACTTTTAACATTTTTGTACATGTAAACTGTTTAAAAATTTTTAAATAAAATTAGAAATAAAGTAAGGAAAATGAACAAGGAAAAAAATTAAAGTGGGTACCCTCATCACCATGCATTTCTAACTACTTTTAACATTTTTGTACATGTAAACTGTTTAAAAATTTTTAAATTAGGATCACAATGGATATACTACACTGTAGTGGATTTTTAGCTTGTAGTACTATATTGAATTAAATAATGCCATTTGCAGCAACATGGATGGACCTAGCGTCTATCATACTAAGTGAAGTAAGTCAGACTGTGAAATACGAATGTCCTATGATATCACTTATATGTGGAATCTTAAAAAATGATACAAATGAACTTATTTACAAAACAGAAACAGACTCACAGACTTAGAGAACAAATTTGTGCTTAACAAAGGGGAAAGGTTGTGAGAGGAGGGATAAATTAGGAGGTTGGGATTAACATACACACACTACTATATATAACATAGGTAATCAACAAGGACCTACCTTATAGCACAGGGAACTCTACTCAATACTCTGTAATACAGTAACCTATATGGGAAAAGAATCTGGAAAAGAATAGATGTATGTATATGTATAACTGATTCACTTTGCTGTACACCTGAAACTAACACAACATTGTAAATCAACTATACTCTAATATAAAATAAAAAATTTTAAAAAAAGAAAGCATTCCACAGATACTTAAAATAATACTCTATTGTGAAATTATCCCCATGGTGTTGTCTCTTCAAAGCACATAATATTAATATTCCATGATGTGCATATACTCAAGCTTATTTGACTAGTAATATACTGGTGCACATTTAGGACTTCCTTGTTGTTCATCTTACGATTATTTTCTTAATAATGATTTCTGGAATTTGAATGAACTCCAAGAACTTAAACATTCTTAAGGCTTTTGAAATATATTTTCAAATTGTCCTTTGGAAATACTGCAACTATATGTACTTCCATTGGTAACAGACTATGATATGCCTTTTTATAGCTTTGGACCAGCAGATCAGTACAATTTAGTGATCAAGGCTAAACCTGAATTGAGAAGCAAATCAGATATTTTATTGTTATAGTGATTTGCACTTTATATCAAGTGAGGTTATTTGTCCCTTTATTGAAATTATGTTTAGTTTGTTTCATTTGTAATATTTTAGGCAATTTAGATATATTTATATTTTATTTATCCACTCACTAATATTTTCCTTTATGGTTTCTCCTTTGGGGATATGCATTGAAAGACCTCCTGGTTTGGAGATGATAGAACATATAAATCTGTATTTTATTCTTTATTATTGCTTGATTTTTAAATATTTAACCCTTTAATCAAAATTAAATAATTTTGTATTTGTGTTAAGAGTTTTACCTCAAATATTAACCAGTTGTTTTTGTTTTAGCTTCATCATAATCCATTTCCTGGTGAATTGAAAGGCGCTTTTATCATATGCGAACTTTCACATATTCCAAGGTTTTGGTGCTTTCTGTATTCTTCCCTTTATCTGCTGCCATATTTTGCATCAGTACCATAACAGCAAATTATTATACATGTGTAAGATCTTTTGCCTATTTGTAAAGGAAAACCCTCATTATTATTTTTACTCTTCATTCCTAAATTATTCTGGGATATTTTTGCCATGTATTCTTCTAAAGTGGATTTAGTTTGCCAAGTCTGAAAATCCCCATTGCTGTTTTGATTTCTATGCTTTTATAGACTGATACGAGGAGAATTGATATTGCATGCTATTGGTCGCTGCTTTCCCAGAATTCAGCATATTTCTTCATTTGTTTAAATTTTACCTGTTATCTCTTGGTAAAGTCCTGGGATTTATCATATACCCTTAGAGTACTTATTATTAATTCCATTCCTAGATATTTTAGAGTTGTGTTGCTATTGTGAATGGAATTTTTATTATACTTAATTTATTTTGCTGGTTCATAGAAAGAAAATAGATTTTTGTATATTTAGTTTGTTACCTGTCTACTTACTCAATTCTTGCCTTATATCTAATAGATTTTCTGTTTCAGTTGATTCCTTTGGTTTGTTTTAGTACATAATCAGTTTTCAAATAATGATAATGTGATTCCTTCTTTCCATATGTATGACTCATTTTTTCTTATCTTATTGAATTGTTTGGAACCTGCCAAATAATGGTAAATAACAGTAGTGAGAGTATACCATAGTTTTAGTAAGAATTGGGTATGCCAGTATAATTTTGACTTTTGGTTTTATATAGGCATTTGCTATTATTATTGTTAATAATAAATACTTGTATAATGTGAAATGGGCCACGTACTAAATTAAATTTTTATATATGTTAACTCACTGAATTATCTCAGCAGCTCCATGAGATAGATAATGGTATTATTATTATTATTATTCCCACTCTACAGATAAGACAATTGAGGCACTGATAGGTCAAATGATTTCCCCGATGGCCATACAGTTAGCACAGCACTGGGATTGAGACCTTAGCAGTCTGGGCTCCAGGCCTGTGTTTACACCTACCATGCCCTGCTGCCCTCTCAGGTTTAGTAAGTGCCTTGTGGGCTCATATACTAAGACTTGTATCAGAAATGGATGCATACAGAAGGTCCTGTTTTGTTGTTGTTGTTGTTGTTCTCTTTTCTCTTCTGACTTTTGATCTCTATGTGTTAACATTTGTGTTAGTAGATTTCCTAATAAAACCAACCCCATGTCATTCTTAGAAAAATACTCTCTAGACCATGCTGTATAATTAATTATTTGTCTTGCTGCTTTATTTATGTGCTATAATGATCAGTTTTTTGGTTTTAGGGTTATGCTAATATTTTCCCACTTTTTTTTTTTTTTTTTTTTTTTGTGGTATGCGGGCCTCCCTCTGCCGTGGCCTCTCCCGTTGTGGAGCAC
>NC_041224.1:85605076-85619536 GCF_002837175.3 Physeter macrocephalus
ATGGCTCACGGGCCCAGCCGCTCCGCGGCATGTGGGATCTTCCCAGACCGGGGCTCGAACCCGGTTCCCCTGCATCAGCAGGCGGACGCGCAACCACTGCGCCACCAGGGAAGCCCTCCCACTTTTTATTGAGTTATAATTGGCATATAACATTACATTAGTTTCAGCTATACAACATAGTGATCTGATAAATGTATATATTGAGAAGTGATCATGTTTTGTTAATATTCATCACCACACATAGTCACAACTTTTTTTGTGTTGAGAACCTTTAAGATTTACTACCTTAGCAACTTTCAAATATACGATACCATATTATTAACTATAGTCACTATGCTGCACATTACATCCCCAGGACTTATTTTACAGTTGTAAGTTTGTAACTTTTGACCACCTTCACCCATTTTGCCCACCTTCCACCTGCCCGCCACTAGCAACCACCAATCTGTTCTCTGTATCAATGTTTGTTTTTTTCAGATTCCACATATAAGTAAGATCATACAGTATTTGTCTTTCCCTGATTTATTTCACTTAGCGTAATGCGCTCAAGGTCTATCCGTGTTGTTGCAAATGGCAGGATTTCCTTCTGTTTTATGGTTGACTACTATCCTAATATATCTATCTATATCTATACCTATATGTATATCACATTTTCTTTATCAATTCGTTCATTGATAGATACTTAGGTTGTTTCCATGTATTGGTTATTATAAGTAATAGGGTTACAACAATATTTTCAAAGAAATTCTGAAATTTTCCTTCTCAATGTGTGGTCTGTGTTTAATTCTTTCTCTTCCTTGGGTTTATCTTCCTGAGGCCCTCACACATAAACAACGTTTTTCAGGCACAGTATTTTCTCCTCAATTCTCTATGTTGTTGCTTCATTGTCTTTGGTATTTAGTGGTGTGAGCAAATTTTACTATTTAATTTTGATTATTTATAGGGATCTTGATACTTTTTTTGTTCCTTTTCATTAATTATAACACATGTATTTGATGAGCTTGTTTGATCTGCAGACTCAGATTTTTTTTTAATGTAAGGAATTTCTTTCTTCTTTTCTTCATGCTTTTTTCCCTCTTTTTCTTTTTCTTGACTTCTGTTATGACTCCCATACTACCTAGTCTGAAAGTCCCAGAAAGTCCAAGATCAAGTCCCTGAATCTGTCCTACAGTTCTTATTTATGTATTTAACTTGTCTTGTTTATATAGTTTTCCCTTGAGATATTGGAAAATTTCTCAAAGCTGTCCTGTACAAAATGATTTTATTTTCTGCATCAAACAGTTTGTTAACTCTTTCCAATGGCTTTTAACTTAGAAATTGTACTTTCCATCTCAATAGTACAATTTCTTCTGTGCTCTTATTCTCTCATCATGCCTTTTGCTACACTTTCACCAATGCAGTATACTCTTGATTCTTTCCAAGAATATAAACAAGAAATGTCCCAGATTTTTCTCATTTCTGGTAGTAAACGTACTTGTTTGGTGTCCTTTGAGTGCCACCCTTTTTAACTGCAGTGTTTCTACATAGGTGTAACATCTTCCCTCTGTGTATGTTTATAGAGGGTGTTCAATGAAGCCTAGTTTTGTTAAAAAGATAGGCTTTGCCAGATGTTGTTGTAGGTCTTTGGGGCAGATATTAATCCCTATCCAGTTATAACCTGGGATTTAGGACACAAAGAGAGGCCCATGCAAGATGTGAGGACTAATTGAAGACTTAACCACACAAAGCCAGGACCTCCAAAAATGACATTTGCAGTCAGTAAACTAGTGAAACCACAATCTGTGAAGCAAGTAAGTGGGTTTGCCTGATTGTCTTGGCCATTGCTTCGGGTAGAACAGGAAAAAAATGGAGAAGTCTTTATTCATAATTTCGCAACACAAACCCTCCTTCAAGCAGATTTGGAGTCATATTTCAGTGGTACAGTGTAGCCCAAAAGGCCTCAAGCCAAAACTTCATTCTATAATGGTCCTTGATTTGTTGTCCCCAAGTGCCCAGGGAAGGAAAACACAAGTTCTTTCTGGAGGCAAGAGCATTAAAATCAATCCACAAAGACTTTCTTTGAATGAAAAGAAATATAAATTTTGAATTTTTGAAAAATCATAAAATATTTGAGCAAACAAGCCTACATTATTGACATTAAGCAGAAAAATCAAACCAGCAAATGATGCACGCAAAGACTATATCCAAGAATAATCAGGTAGAGAATATAAATAACTGTGTTTTTAGTGTTTTAGAGACAGTTTTTGAGATGGATAAGTTAAAGAGACGGTTCAATGAAGCTAGAGAGAGAATTATTAAAGTGGAATATTTATATAAAATATTCAGAATCACAGTGATAGTAAGAAATTAAAATATGAAAGTAGAGCTAAGAGGTATTGAGGAGATAGGGAATGGGGGTGATAAATTATTCCAAGAGATAATGGGTGACACTTTTCTAGAACTAATGAAAGACACCAATCTTTAGTGTCACTGAATTACACATAAAAGAAATAAATCTAAATATACTTCAGAATATAAAAGATAAAGAGAAGATCTTACAACTGCTAAATGGAATTACAATAGTTTATTGGCATACTACATATAGCTTTTTAAACATTTTTCTAGGGAGCAGTAACTTTAAAAAGTATTTCTTGGGGCTTCCCTGATGGCACAGTGGTTGAGAGTCCTCCTGCCAATGCAGGGGACACGGGTTCATGCCCCGGTCCGGGAAGATCCCACATGCCACGGAGCGGCTGGGCCTGTGAGCCATGGCCGCTGAGCCTGCACGTCCAGAGCCTGTGCTCCACAACGGGAGAGGCCACAACAGTGAGAGGCCCGCATACCGCAAAAAAAAAAAAAAAGTATTTCTTACATGGATGTTTTATTGATATTATAGAGCCCCCTCCCCCAAATGTTTGTGTAATATTGGCAAATCATAGCAATGGTGTCTGAAAGTGTATGTGAGGGTTTTTTTTTTAATGGCTTTTTTTAAACTTTTTGTTTTATATTGGAGTGTAGCTGATTAACAATGTTGTGTTAGTTTCAGGTGTACAGCAAAGTGATTCAGTTATACATATTCATATATCTGTTCTTTTTCAAATTCTATTCCCATTTAGGCTGTAACATAATATTGAGCAAAGTTCCCTGTGCTATACAGTAGGTCCTTGTTGATTATCTGTTTTAAATATAGCAGTGTGTGCATGTCAATCCCAAACTCCCAATCTATCCCTTCCCCTGGTAAAATAAAATATGGAATGCTTCACGTATTTGCGTGTCATCCTTGTGCAGGGACCATGCTAATCTTCTCTGTATTCCAATTTTAGTATATGTGCTGCCAAAGCGAGCATGAGGAATTTTCATTTCTAAGTCTTCACCAGAAATCACATCATTATGTGCTTTGGATTTTGCTTTTCACACCTATCATTAAATCATAAACATATTCCATATTGTTAAATTGTTGTTATAATTATCATTTTGGTGACT
Source organism: Physeter macrocephalus (assembly GCF_002837175.3). NCBI lineage: Eukaryota > Metazoa > Chordata > Mammalia > Artiodactyla > Physeteridae > Physeter > Physeter macrocephalus. Next base: position 85,608,539 of record NC_041224.1, read on the forward strand.
TCACTATATGTCATAAAATTTATTCCATTATAATTTCCTTAGTCATTTTTTCCTTATTAGATATTTAGACTTTTATTTCTCTCAAATTTTAATTATTATATATAACCTGGATATAATATACAGTTTGTACATATGGCTTCACTTTTATTTAGAATCAGTTCCTTACGAAAAGTTCCCAGAAGTGATAATATCATGTCACATAGTCAATGTATTTTGATATGTGCCAGCTTTTATCATGAGTCAGCACTAAATATTACAAATCTGAATATATATACCTACCAATTTGCTGGGTGTAAGAGGCACTTTTATTTAGGTAATAAGATAGAATATTTTTCCATGTTTGTTTTTTAATTATTTTTCCTCTTTTGCTCACCAGTTATCAGTATTCATGCTTTATAAACTTATCTTTTGTGGATTCTGTGTATGTCTTACCAATATGTAATTTTCTGTAATATAATTATTAAAATAAGTAATTTTCTGTAATAACACAAATATTCTTCCCATATTAATATTTTAAAATTAAGTGAGGATGAGGTTGGTAGGCAATTTTGGGTTCAAATGTACTTATGAATTTGACTTATTTTGGGGTAGATTATCAAGAAAAGTTAATGTGTGTGTATATATATATATAAAGAATTGTGCTAGTGAGTTTTACTTACCAATGTGATGAAAAGATAGGCACCTGTACTTTCTGGCAGCACTGGTAACTGAATATTGATATGACAGATATTGTTTGCTCACCCAATGCTTGTTTCTGACACTTCTCTGTCTTACATGTCTTTATTAAAGAGGATGAACAAACTAAAATGTTCAGTTACCAGACCATTGTAAAGCTGGAGTTTGCTTTATTATAATACACAGTTCTGGCGAATAATGTGTAAGCAAGAGTATGCTGTCACCTTCTCCCCCCCACTTTCTCTTTCTCCTTCCTTGACTGATGATGTGCTGGCTGGAGCTACAGCAGCCATCTTGTAGTCATGTTGAGAAAACCAGGAGAATGGCAGATAAAGTGACCCTGATTTTGTTAAGACGCTGAAATAATGCCACAAACTTCATACCCACCAAAACTTATAATATGCAAAAAATGAAGCTCTATTTATGTTTAAGCCACTATAGTCAGGCTTTCTGTCATCGGCTGTGAAAAGCAAATCTGAATGAACACAACTAAACTGGGGGAGAGGAAAATTGGGTCTCTGTTTTATTAAGATGCACTTTTAAACTAACCCAAAGCCTTGCTGCTGTGAGTACATGGTAACTGACCAAAGTATATAACAGAATTTCTAAATTTTATCCACCTGTTTCCCCAAACGTATCCAGGGAGTGAATGCACCTCCTGGAGCAAAAATAAAATAAGAATTTTAAAAATGCTCATGACCTTTAACAATGGGAGAACATAATTTAAAGGCATTCCTCTATTCGTTACTCAGAGAAATGAAGTTTCACTTAACAAATACAATAAGTATCCAAGAGACACTCCATCCATGCCTTTCTATACCCACCCATTTATAACCATTACTTATCCATTTTTAATGTATGGATGGCATGCCATATGACAGGCTATGTATTCCATGCCAGGGATGTAAAAAAAACAGATACTGCTCAGTCCTTGCCTTTGAGGATTTCACTCCAGGCTGGGTGTGGGAGGTAAGAGGAGGCCGTTTGGATAAACAAATGTTTTTGATACTGTGTGAGAGTAAAAAGTATAGAGTACTCAAGTGAGATTCATGGTAGAGGGTGAAATAGAATAAGTGTTACCCAAGACCCCACAACCAATAAATGGTATAAGTTCCTTTATTCAAGGTCTTCTGGAATAGTCATTTTATAATACCAACCATTGGCTGAAATAAATGAGACCAATATCGGAGATATGGGACTATTTTTGCATTATGAAAACGCTATCATTTTGTCTGCTGTTGTACAGAAGTTGACTTGTATGAAGAAATTGCCCCTGACCTGGCAATATGGTGTATGCTATGAGATTTATTTCCCCCAGGACTCTTCCTTCTTTTGGCCTGTTGTCTGTTCAGCTGGATGCTGGGGTAACACATGTAAGAGGAGGCCTCCTCCTCTGACTGAGGAGGAGGGTGTGACCAAGACAGCCCTTCCAGAATGAAGAAAAGCAGCCAGGAAAATGGGCAGAGGAAAAGTATCAGCCCTCAGAGCTGTGGCACATGGAAAGAGACTGAGATTTTTCTCTCTCTGTAAAAAGTGATCTTTTCCATTGACCTAAGGAAAATAACTTGTTAAACACGTCTTTCCCTTCCCACTGCTGTTGTTTATGGAACAACAGACTTCCCTTAACTCTGAAGTAATGTCTCCTTTCTTCAGGAAAACAGGTGTCCAAACATGCAGCAAATCACATTTTTAAACAGCTAAAACAAGCTGGGACAAAGTGAGAGAGTGGCATGGACATATATACACTACCAAATGTAAAATAGATAGCTAGTGGGAAGCGGCCGCATAGCACAGGGAGATCAGCTCGGTGTTTTGTGACCACCTAGAGGGGTGGGATAGGGAGGGTGGGAGGGAGACGCAAGAGGGAGGAGATATGGGGATATATGTATATGTATAGCTGATTCACTTTGTTATACAACAGAAACTAACACACCATTGTAAAGCAATTATACTCTAATAAAGATGTTAAAAAAACAACAAAAAATAAATTAAAAAAAATAAATAAACCTGAGGACTTTACACATTTCTTTATCCTTTTACCTAGAAATTCTTTTGTGACGCTTACAATTTCCCGGCTTGGAATTTTTTTTGCCTTGGGATACTTTTGACCAATCTTTTCAAATTTTTACTATCACATCCCTGTCTTCTTGATCACTGTTCTTTGGATGGAAAATCTATTTCTTCAAATATAATATTCAACAATTGACTCTTTTTCATTTAAGTCAAATGTACTTTATAAACATGAAGACCTCAGGACCACATTGAATTCTGTCATATTAAATATCTTTATAGGATGAAGGAAAGAAAAATTGAGCTATTACTGATCAGTATTGGGGGACTTTGAAATATTCGTATCATGACTTGTCTAAGTATATGGAGGGAAGAATTATAATCCCTTTTATGAATGAGAAAATCAAGGCGAATGTTCATATATCTAAGATCACATGGTCAGAAAATAGTAAAATCAGGATTCAAATCCAATTTTTATCTAACTTCAAAGACCATGCACTTTCTACCTCACCATGTAATAGAGTTCCTCCTAGACTACATAAAGCACTTTGTTGAGTAGTTAAATCAGAAGTGATTTATGAGGCTCTATTATGTACTAGCTGGGAGGGCATGGATAAAGTATCAGTTCCATGGGTCTAAATCCCCTTCTCTGTGGAATGGATACAGTAACAATATCTGCCTCATAGGACTTTGTTAAGGATTCACTGAGTTAATGTATGTAAGAGGGCTCAGAACAGTACTGGACATAGTAAATGCTCAATAAAGTCGTTTGTTCGTTGTTATTATTGTCTGTTAACTTCGTGAATAATAGCATAGCATGAATGTCATGGCTTTGCTTTCATGTGTTATCTTAGTACAGCTGAATAGGTGGTTCTAAATAAATGGTGAATGAGTTTGTTTATTTTTTTAAGTTTTTAGTGTTTGTGAGAGATATCCCTCATTCTTCTCCATTGGTTGGCAAATTTATGGGAGAAAAAGGGTATCTCTTAGTAATATTGTTTACAAACTTTTGTTTCAGCTGTGAAACCCTTTTGTAAAATACAGATAGAAGCACTGCTGCTTTATCTGAAGTTGGGGGAAGTGACTCCTGGATCTCCACGCACACCTCCTGCCCTCTAGTACCCCTACCCGGTCATTGCTGTCTTGGGAGTACTTCTGGGAAATCCTGAAGGTTGATGTAATGCAGACTGAGAACCACTAAGCCACAAATCCCACAACAAAACACATTGGGCAGTGACTGATAAATACTATTAATTCTTAATTTCTGTGATAGGCCTATGTCCAGGTGTCCTTCCTCTTAATCTCAGATTGTCTTCACTCGGTTTCCATCCTATACTCACTGTTGAGTGCTTTGTTTAACTGACAGGGTCTACAGTTTGGTACCAGTGAACTGGAGGAGATGGGATCTATGTTCTGCTTGGGCCTCCTCATCTTGGAACTCAAATCTGTAAGCTGCAGCCATCAGCTGCTGACCTGTGCAGCAGCTCTACTGAATGCTGAGGAGTCGTCTCTAGACCACCACCTCCAGCGGTAAGTTGCTCACTATTTGAACCTTTGTGTTTCCATTGGAGAATATCTGGGAAATGAAAGTCACGCGGACCTATGGGTCTTTGACAAAGAGAAAATATGGAGAAGCTGCCAGATCAAGGTAGTGTAATAGTGCTCCATTGGAACCAGACTCGGGGCATCCTTACTTCCTGCTGAAGACAAGGAGGATGTTGCTTACTTGTACATAAATGCACATATAAAGCTACATACATTTATAAATATGTATTTTTATTAAGTTTTGCTCATGGCAAAGAAGATGCAACTTAGCGACACACGTGCACGTTTACCTATGCTTATGTTTGCCAGTTATGTGTTTATATGTATACTGCTGTCACTTTGGAGTCATTAGTCAGCTAAAAACTGGCAATCTCGCTGCTAATATCCAGGCACTTGGGGACAAGAAATGTTTTAATCTTCCCATTCTTAAAAAGCAATGGTCTGTCTCAGAATACATGATGGTGATGAATATGCTGGCCCAGAGAAACTGACTCACAGCCATGGCAGGGAAAGGGTGGATCTCTGAGAACAGTGAGGATCTTTAAAGAGTCAGGAGAGGGAGAACTGTTATCCGCAGAAGCCCTTTTGATGCCCTGTACTGTAGACAAGTTGCATTCGGAGGCAAGAAGGGAAGATATAAAGGCCATGGGAGAGAAGAGAGATCAGGAAACGTCAGAGGAGTCAAAGAACGCTAAGTCATTGCCCACATTTTGAGCAAAGCAGTGGAGCGGGGGATTGAGCTGTTGGGTGAGGAAGTGCCTGCCGGTAGATTAGGAAACATCTTGTCATGCACTTCATGTCCCAAGGCAGAGAGGAAACCGCTAACACTGGGGCCTCCTATTTCTAGCTCATTTTCATTAATTTTCCTCCTGCCACTGTTAGGCTGCCGTTCCAGTGTGACTTCTCACCAAATGGCCAATCAAGCCTAGAAAGATCTAGCAGTGTAAATTAATACTGCTTTGGAAGGCACTGGTTTCTCTGAGACTTAATTACCTAAGTGCAATATTTCACTTGCTCATCACACGATGCTATAGATCATAGACTATGGAGACTTAAGTAAATCCAGACTTCTTCCCTCCCAAGAGTCACTGTGCCAATTTCGTTTTGACATCACAGCCACTTGCGTCTGCCCCGGCTCCTTCAACACCCCTCAGAGCCCGAAGGCTTGGTGTGCTTGGCATCGTGGTTGGTGTTTCAGCTTCTCCCTCTGACAGCAAGCGCTTCCATCTGCCAGGATATATATTTCAACTTGTCTTTTCATCTTTGCCTTTGCTAAGCTATCCTGGGTTGCAGGCATGCCTGCGTTTTCTTTCTTTCCATCTTTCCCCGCCCTTTCCTCTGCTGCTCGTTGAGGGAAGACTGAGCAGACCTGGCATTGCTTGCTTTCCCTGAATTGATTGTGCCCGTCTGTTTGATCCAATGCAGTGAGGATTAGTTGCCTGTAAACTGGAACAAGAAGAAATCTATCAAAGAAGTGCCTTTTCTAATTCAAGTCTAAAGAATTTGGTGTCAGGCTCCAAATGCAGTGGCCACTGTGTGGGTTATCATAGGAACATAGTATTACCTGCCCTCCATGCCATCCCACACGACTGACTAGTAATTTTTCAGTTACAACGAGTCCAAGGATGCTGAAGGTTGAAATCTTCCCGTGACCTCTGACCCTTCTTAGGCTGGTATGGCTTCTTAAGGGCAGGATACCTACAAAGGGTGTGAGTAATCTGTGTGTTTTGAAAAGATTTCAATTAAATTTGAGAGGCGTGGAGCTTGGTGGAGAACAGCAGGATGAAAACGGCCTATTTCACCCAAATGTTTGTATCATAATATATTTTTCTCCTCATGGAGGCAGGTGATCCAAACAAATCATGGTTCCTGCCCAAAGGACCTGAGAACTAATGGTTGAGAGGGAAATTACGCTGAAAATGTCTTGACCCAGAAAATATTCCTGCCAGTAAGTGTATAATCATTAAAGGCTGGCAGGGGGAAACTTAATAAAATGATATTTATTGGTTTGAAACCAGCAGCAAGCTGTTTGAGTACCTTTGATTCGTTTCTGATGAATAGAACTAAATCGTGAGATATAATAATCAGCCGAGTGAATCCTAAGAACTGTGTTAGCAACAGGGGTTCTTACTATAATTCAAAGGGTGTAACTAATGTTTGTCAGTACAATTCTCCGTAAGCTTTAGAGAGGAGACCTCTGCTACCCTCCCCCCGACTCCTGCCTCTTTTCCCTGGGCGTGTGGCCTTTATTTGACGTAACAGGGTTATATACTTCAGGAAAATTCTTCTTTTCTTGCAGAGAAGGAAATACTAGAGAAAAAAGGGGGGCTCTGACCTGAAAGTCTGCCTTAAAGAAAGGCGAGCACGTGTTATTTTGAGGGTCCCTCCGACAACATTAACCCCTGGGAGTGATCTACTGGGAAGATAAAGGCTGGCTGTACACCGTGGACATCATGTTTTTTGACAATAGGTTTTATGCCTCACTTACCACAAAAACACTTAAAGTGTAGGCAGCATCCACAGAGCAACTCACCATTTTTCATAAGCAGAGAAAGGGCAGAATGGTGGTTGTTTGCCCAGTGGCTGAAGCTGAAAATGAAGTACATGCACTCTTTGTTTTGGTTGTTCTTCTATAGCTCTCTTCTTCCCAGTTGCTCATTTAAGAAAGGTCTGCAGACTCATTAAGGCGTCTTTAGATCTTCTTGCCGTTCCTCTTTCTTTCTCCTTCCTCTCAGTCTCATCCCTGGAAATAATTGTGTGTGCACTGCAGGAATGCTAAGCTGCTTCTTCAGGAGGGGCCGTTTATCCATTGTGACAGGTCTTTTGCAAAGTCATTTAACAGTTTTGCCGAGTCAGCCGCCTTTCATCTCGATTTGTATCCCTCCAGTGCCTTTCCGCTCTTCAGCTCAGCTCCCCTCTCTCCATTTGTCCTTCCATTAATAACAACAGAAAGCTCAGAGTTTCCGACCTGAGCCTTAGCAATAGCTTAATATCTCGCCTATTCTCCCAGATTACAGTCCCATTGCCTTAACCGGGGCGGCTCCCCTTAGCATCAAGATAAATTAGTTTAATCCTCTCTTTAGTTTGATGAAACAACACGGAAAAAAAAAAATCTTTCATAGACTTTAGAAAACCTAATTAGACTTTTTAATAATTAAAGACACTTGATTTTCATTTAAAACATACACTTTTGTCTTTCTGAATAAGAAAATATAATTTGGAAATCAACAACAAAAACACACCCCTACTCCTGTCTTCAGTCACACACCATCCATCTACCTGTGGATAACCATTGTCAACATTTTGGTGAAATTAGATTACTTTTTCACCTATGAATAAATAGATTAAAAAACCCTCAACAACCATGTATAGGAGTTCCTTTCCTTGAAACTTTATAAACACTTTTTTCAAAATAGACTTTATAGAAGTTGTAGCTCTACAAGATTGAGAGGAAGGTAGAGATTTTCCATATACACCCTGCTCCCACACATGCATAGCCTTCCCCATTATCAATATCCTCTGCTAGACTGGTAGATCTGTGACAATTGATGGACTGACATTGACACATCTTTCTTACCCAAAGTCCAGAGTTTACATTAGGTTTCACTCCTGGTGTTATACATTTAATGGGTTTGGACAAATGTAAAATGACGTGTATCCATCATTATAGTCTCATACAGAGTAGTTCCACTGCCCTAAAAATCCTCTGCCCTCCCTTTATTCATCACTTCCTCTCTGCTAACCTCTGTTAACCCCTGACCCTTTTACTACCTCCATAGTTTTGCCTTTTCCAAAATGTCCTATAGTTGGAATCATACAGTATGTAGCCTTTACAGATTGGCTGTTTCTCTCTTAGAAATATATGTTTAAGTTTCTTCCATGTCTTTTCATAGCTTGATAGCTCATTTCTTTTTATCACTGAATAATACTCCATTGTCTGGTTGTATCACAGTTTATTTATCCATCCACCTACTGAAGGACATCTTGGTTCCTTCCAAGTTTGGGCAGTTATAAATACAGCTGCTGTAAACATATGTGTGCAGGTTTTTGTGTGGACATAAATATTTAACTCCTTTGGGTAAATACCAAGAGCATGATCACTGGATTGTATGGTAAGAGTATGTTTAGTTTTGTAAGAAACTGTCAAACCGTCTTCTATAGTGGCTGTACCATTTTGCATTCCTACCAGCAATGAACGAGAGTTCGTGTTGCTCTGCATCCTTGTCAGCATTTGGTGTTGTCAGTGTTCTGGATTTTGGCCATTCTAATAGATGTGTAGTTGTATCTCGTTGTTTTAATTTGCATTTCCCTGATGACATAGAGTGTGGAGCATCTTTTCATATGCTTATTTGCCATCTGTGTATCATTTTTTAGTGAGGTGTCTTTTAAGTTGTTGATCCATTTTTTAATCAGGTTGTTTCCCTATTTTGATTTTGAAGAGTTCTTTGCATATTTTGGATAACAGTCTTTTATCAGATGTGCTATTTCAAATATTTTCTCCCAGTCTGTGGCTTATCTTTTCATGCTGTTCATAGTACCTTTCACAGAGCAAAAATCTTTAATTTTTATGAAGTCTACCTTAACAATTCTTTCTTTCATGGATTATGCCTTTGGTGTTGTATCTAAGAAAATCATTGCCAGAGGAACCTAGGGGCAGAACAGGAATAAAGATGCAGACATAGAGAATGGACTTGAGGACACGGGGAGAGGGAAGAGTAAGCTGGGACGAAGTGGCATGGACATATATACACTACCAAAAGTAAAATAGATAGCTAGTAGGAAGCAGCCACATAGCACAGGGAGAACAACTTGGTGCTCTGTGACCACCTAGAGGGGTGGGATAGGGAGGGTGGGAGGGAGACACAAGAGGGAGGAGATATGGGGATATAGGTATATGTATAGCTGATTCACTTTGTTATGCAGCAGAAACTAACAGCTTTGTAAAGCAATTATACTCCAATAAAGATGTTAAAATAAAAAAGAAAAGAATTGCCAAAACCAAGGTTGTCTATATTTTCTCCTACCTCATCTTCTAGATACAATGATTGTTTTTGCATTAAAATCTTTGCAATTTATAGGTGAAAATGGGGTGCTGTTTTAATTTATACTTTGACCTTTTCTGAAATGGATTACATGCTTCTATTTCATTAGTATTCTTTTTTAAAATAAATTTCCAAATAATATCTTTTGTTCTTTATTCTTTTAATAATCATTTTAAAATTTACATTTAAATTTAATTTGAATTTCTATATTAAAGATATTCTACTTCTGTTTGTCTTGGATATTTCAAATATTTTCCCATTAACCTTTCATGTTTTTTACATAGTTTATTGACTTTGGTTGTATTTGTTTTCACATAGATATGTTTCTCAGTCTTCTTCTTTGTTTCTTTCACCTTTGATAAAATTATCTGCCTCAGTCTAATAACAAATAATTCACATGCACTGTAAGAATGTGTTAATTCAACTGAAGTAGGTAAGTTTTTAATGAGTATATTTACATATTGTAATTCCTCTACATTTTTTTCACTATTGAATAAGTCTGTATTTCTAAATTGTTAACCATTTGCTACAGCAATTACTTAATAATCCGTCCTTTAACATTGATTAATAATGTCAGCTTATTATATAGTATTTACATGTGCATGTACCTGGTATATATGTGTATATATATATATATATTTTTGGGTTTTATATTCTATTCCATTAATATATCTGCCAGGAACACATAGCTTTAATCTTGTAACTGTGTAATTTAAATCTATGATGTTGCAAGCACCACCTCATTAGTATTGTTTAACACACATATACATTTACATATACTTATATTTGCCACTTAATGTATTTATATGTGTATTTGTTTAAAAATGTGCTTTGCTATTTTCCTTTTAAAATTTTCGCCGATAAACTCTATAATGAGTTGTTACCTGCCCAAAGTGAAAGCACTGGGATTTTAACTCAAGTTGCATTAAAATTATAGGTTTTTTTCATCTATTAACTATTTGCCTATATGACTTTTTCAAAACCTGATATTTTGTTCCACTTATTCAGATCTTTGATGTTCACAAAGTATTGTAGGGGTTCTTTTGTAACCTTTTTGTTTTTTTCATGTACTTCCTTGATGTATTATCATGCGCTTTTAATCTTAACATTTAAAATTTTCTTGTTACTGAAAAAGCATCTTTTTCATCATATTTTTGTAAGTGGTTGTCTTAGTTATACAGGAACATTCTTGATTATTGATATGCTTATTAGTAACTTCACTGATCTCTGTAGTTGTACCTAAAAGTGTTCCCCTAGATTTTTCTGTTTTTCTAGATAAATCATAGTATCATTTATAAATTTTGACAATTAGCTTTGCTTACTTTTTATTCTTATCTATAACCTCAGTTTTGAGAACATAGTTTAAAGATGATGATGATGATTTTTTGGGCAACTTCATTGTGAATCTCTCTTCAAAATGAGAATGACTCTAAATATTTAAGAATTAAGTAAAATGTCTGTTGGTTTGGTATTAATGTTCAATGTCTTCTTTATTATTCTTTTTTCTTAGCTTAGTAACTAAAAATTCAGGATTGGATGATGAGTTTTTTTGGTATCTAGAAAAATGATTATTACTTTAAACTAATAGTCTTAAATTATGTTAATAGGTTTTTTTTTGTTTGTTTGTTTGTGGTATGCGGGCCTCCCTCTGCTGTGGCCTCTCCCGTTGCGGAGCACAGGCTCCGGACGCGCAGGCCCAGCGGCCATGGCTCACGGGCCCAGCCGC
>NC_041224.1:85619900-85655678 GCF_002837175.3 Physeter macrocephalus
AGGCCCAGCGGCCATGGCACACGGGCCCAGCCGCTCCGCGGCATGTGGGATCCTCCCAGACCGGGGCGTGAACCCGGTTCCCCTGCATCGGCAGGCGGACGTGCAACCACTGCGCCACCAGGGAAGCCCTATGTTAATAGGTTTTATAATATTCACCCATCCTTGAAAATCAAAGGAAAATGTATTTGGCTATGATCTAAAATATTATTTTATTATAGATATTGATGGTATTTACTGTGAATATAGGAGCTTTTTTCCTGTGTTTGTGAGTGAGTGAAGTGTGTACTTGGTCTGTATTGTTCAATCATCCACAACACTTTACATTTTCTAGGATTTTTCCTGGAACATATACATTTTGAAATACACATATTGCCGATCCAGCCATCTGTGTCTCATTTATTTTAAACAAAAATATTGTTTTCCACTTCTTATTTTCTCACATAAGACATATCTGTGGCATTTGGATTGTCTAATAGTCATAGTCAGGTCATTTTAAAATTCAGTTTTATGTTTAATTACTTGCATTGCTCATCTCTATCCACTCTGTGCAGTCATGTCCTCTTTCTTACTTTTATGTTGATTCATCTCACAATTTTGTTAGACAACACCTTAATTTTTTTTTTTTTGGTAAAAAATCAATGGTGTACTTTTGGTATATTAGTATACATATGGATATCTTCCTCTTTCCTTTACATTGGAGTTCCACTTTGCCTACCTAGAGATTTCATTAAAACAATATAGGCTTGGTTCAATTTTCTCTGATATTTAAGCCAGTAGTAATCAGCCTAACTTTTCTTTCTCTGTATGTACCTTGTTTATTTCTGCCTTAATAGTTTTTCCTTTTTCATTAACACAGATATTCTTTTTCTACTACATCAAAATTATTTCTTTTTTTTTTTTCTTTTTAGGTTTAGGTCCTTTTGATTCATGTAGAATTTGAATACCCCATCCTTTTCTGACATGTCTTTCAATTATACGAGAGCAGTGTTTCCATTCTAAGTCTTCATTCTCTTTCTCTGGAGTGTTTGATATCTGCTTTCCAGCCTCCGTATCTGTCATGTCTTCTCCTCTCATCACTTCTACTTTGTAACTCTTTTTTTCATGTTTAAAAAAATTTTATTTTATAGTGCAGCATAGTTGATTAACACTGTTGTGTTAGTTTCCCAAAAAGAAGTACAAATGAACTTACTTACAAAACAGAAACAGACTCACAGACTTAGAGAACTAATTTATGGTTACCAAGCAGGAATGATCGGGGGGAGGGATAGATTGGAAGTTTGGGATTCACATGTACACACTGCTATATTTAAAATAGATAACCAACAAGGACCTACTGTATAGCAGAGGGAAAGCTGCTCAATATTCCGTAGTACCTTGTAACTCTTAACACTAGATTCTGGAAGTGCGTCTAATGTTTGTCCTCATAGATTGATTCAGTTTTCTGCAGCATGGACTCTCCTCTTTGCTGATGTGTTTTATTTTCAGCCATTTTACATTTAGGTTTTATTGCACCTATTTCTTTATCTCTCATCAGTTTTTCTTTTATTCATGCTTGCTTGCAATATAGTCAGCTCTCTTTCCATTTGGATCTGCTATCTTTTCATGTACTGTTTCATGGATGTCATTTTTCTTGAATTTTCCTGATACCTGATCAGGGGCTACCTAATGCTGGCTTCTGTTTCCTGTGCCTAATCATTTCCCAAAGAACACCATTGCTCTGTGGGTTGAGTAAGCTATTCATCTCCTTATACACTGCAGAACGTTTCACCCTCTGGGTTGTTAAGATTCTTTCGTCCTCCTCTTTCAACTTCTATTTCATCATTTTTTTGTTTATTCATCTTTGAATCATGAGAGCTCTATTAAGGCTTAAAATTGCTCAGTAACCCAGGGTTTAGATGCTCTTTAAACCCGTTTGTAGTCTAGCTGGATGCAGATAACTCCTCCTGTTTTAGTATGAAGTAACTTGATTTAGATGGTGCTTTTTCTTCAAGAATTCATGATATTTTGGCTTTGACCTGAAAGTATAGATCTGATTGCACTGGGGAAGTTAAGGAGAAAGGAAGAGTTATATCTCTATCTCTGGAGACTCTCTGACTCCCTCAAGATGGTCGGTTAATATTTACTAAATGAATATGTGAATTACTTGAGATATAATATTATCAATGAAGTTGTGTTCAAAATAAGTTTATATTTTGGAATCCTGTAGGGGGAAATTAATGACAGTTATGATGATGGTGATGGTGATGACAGCAAATATTTATATCAGTGACACGCAATCTCCTAAGTATTAATTTACTTGTATAATCTCATTTAAGCCTCTCAATAACTTTATGCACTAGATATTATTATCTTCGTATTACAGATGAGTACATTGTGATTCAAAAAAAATATGTGGCTTGCCTAAGATGACAGAATTGATAAGTTGTAGAGCTGAGATTTGAACCTATACAGTTTTGCTAAAGAATCAGTACTGTTAATCACTCTGATACACTACCTCTTAATAGATAACAATAATAATAGCTAACACATAATAAGAATTTACTTTGTCATGTCCAGTGCTCTGTGTTTTGTATGCATACCTCATTTCTTGCTTTATCTTTTAAACCAGGGGTTGACAGACTTTTTCTGTAAAGGGACAGATAGAAAATATTTTAGTCTCTATGGGCCATATGGTCTCTTTTACAACTACTTAGCTCTGCTGTTGCAGCGTGCAAGTAGCCATAGCCAATATGCAAATATATGGGCATGGGTACATTTCAGTAAAATTTTATTTACAAAAATAAAGAGTGGACTGGATTTGTCCCAGAGACCCAAAGTTTGCCAACTCCTGCTTTAAACAATTCTTTGAGGTATGTACTTTTATTATCTCCCTTATACAGATAAGGAAACTGGAGGTCAGAGAAGCTATATAACTTGTCTTTTACCCAGCTAATAAGAATCACATAGGAGTTGAACCAAGCAGTATGACTCTGTACCCTTGATGTTTAGTGACTACAAATACTAAGCTGGGTGGGGTTTTATATGACCAATGAATGACACTTTTTTCTTCTCTCATGAATTCTAAACCAAATAAGAAACAGAACACAGGAGTTGGATAGGTTGAATGGAACATACCTGTTTTTTTTACTGGTTATAAAGAATTAGAGTGCATGGACCCACCAGAATTGAACTTCCTTACCTAAAACTGTAGGAGCAGAGCTGGCCTTGCTAAGCTTATCATGCAGAGGAGCAATGAGGGCATCTTGAGTTCAGGGAGAGAATGAACACAGGGGGCCACCAGCAGCTCATGCTCACTCAGTATCTCCCCCTGAATCATCAACTTCATGACACTCTTCCTCCCTTAGGGAGAAGCAGGTGAGGGCAGGAAGTGGAGTACCAATGTCTGTGGGCCAAAATGAGACATATGGGAATGGGGAGAATTGTTCCCCAAAAGGTGCATTGTATCAAAACAAAAGATGGAAACTCAGTGTTTCAGATTGCAAATTACACTCTGTTTCCAACAATTCCAATTGTTGCTACATAGCAATTATGACAGTATTTCTTTTTGCTTGTCTTTGGTCACCCTAATTTTATTTTATTTTATTTTATTTATTTATTTATTTATTTATTTTTGTGGTATGCGGGCCTCCCTCTGTCGCGGCCTCTCCCGTTGCGGAGCACAGGCTCCGGACGCGCAGGCTCAGCGGCCATGGCTCACAGGCCCAGCCGCTCCGCGGCACGTGGGATCCTCCCAAACCGGGGCGCGAACCCGGTTCCCCTGCATCGGCAGGCGGACGCGCAACCACTGCGCCACCAGGGAAGCCCCCCTAATTTTATTTAAATTAAAAAATTAGCCCACAATATCTAATATTTGAGAATAGTCTTAGCTTCACTCCATAGTTGCAGGCAAAGAAATGTCCAGTGGCTATGAGGAGGGAAATGTTGGAACGGAACCCAGCCTGGGGATCTTTTGAGACTATAAGTTATCATGTGTAGCTTTAAAACATTAAATGGCTCTCTAACGGGTCAGGGAAAATGAATTGATTAGCCAGGAAGAAATGCTAATCTTAGCGGGAAACAATAACAACAAAAAAAGTGGTCCATTAGTAAAGAAAGGCTAATTCAAATATTTTTGGTATGATTCTATGCTGATTCTTCTACAATAAGTGAATAAAAATAATGAAAACTCAGTGTTAGTGCATCTATGAAGAAAGAAGTTTAATAATATCATACTCTGTAAATTGGTTTACTTTCCTCTGGAGAAAAATTTGGCAACTTTTAAGAAGGTCCGTAAAAACCTCGCATTTAATTTTGTTTCCAGCTAGAATATCCCTGAAGAAAATAAACTTATCAGAAAACAGTATTTACTACATAGATATTTATAGCAATGAGACTTATATCCCCAAATAAATTTAACCCAAATTCCTAGTAGTAAATAGAGAAAAAAGAAAGAACATGGTTGATTAATTTTCTAGAATACCATAAAACCATGAAAATAATGTGTGTCAATGCATATATGAGATGATAATAAGAGCAGACATTCATTAGAACCTTACCATGAACTTGATGCTATGCTAAGCATTTTGTTAGTATTATTTTACTTTATCATGTAAATAATCTTGTGTGATAGATGCTATCATTAGAGTCCCCTTTTACAAAGAAATTGTTCTATAGAAGTTAAGAAGTCTGCCAAATGCCATGAATCTTATAGAAGAACTGCTAGCTTTTGAATTCACTTCTGTTTTATTACAAGGCTCAAGTTCTTCTCCTTTATGATGTTCAGACTTTCAAATAATAAATGGGAAAAAATCAGGATAATTAATACTCTACACATGCTGATTGTGACTTCAGCAACATGCAGAACCACTGACAGAGGTGAGGGCCATTAAATGGATAATCTAAAACTTATTTAATAATCTTAGTTTCTTTTTCTCTTCAGTCCCTAAAAGTATGTGTTGGGTGAATGTATGTCTGTGTGTGTTTATGTGTAAGTTTTAAAATCTTAACGTCTTGTACGTATTTTGGCCCAGAAATATCCCTTGATTGTTTTAATACTATTCAGGGAAGATTAATGTACATCATCATAGGTGGAATGTATGTCACCATTGACATACATTGAATGCACTGCAACTCATAGGGATAAGAATTCAAAAGTGAGAGGTGATACAGATTGCAGACAGAAAGGAGCTAAAGTGAATTTTCTTCATATTGCATATTTGTTATTTGTAAAATATTCCCACCTAATAACAACCATGCATGTTAACCTAAAAGAATACCTATTTTACGAATGATTCCACCGGAGCCCAGGGAGTCTAAGTGACCGCTAGGTGTGGTTAAGTGATTTACCCATTTCCAGTCAATGGGGATCTCATTCACTTCTGCCTCAGGCTCAACCAAATGAAAGGCTGGTCTCTTGCCTATGAATCTATAAATACCTGGAAACAGAATAGGCTATCAGGCCCTGGAAAAAAATTTCAATCAAGAAAAGTCAGTCTTCCCACTCTCTGTTATCAACAGCAGCCTTGTCTTTTGTTGTTGTTAATTCTAAAAATGGAAGACAAAAATCTTTAAAGTTTTCCCAAACAGGAGAGGCTATGTTTATATAGGAAAGCTTCAAATAGCCTGGTATGGGTGGTCTAAGTTAATTCAATAGCTTTTCATTAATTTTTAGAGTAATACCTTTTTCTCTTTATTTCTTAATACTGGTTTTCTCTTTATTAAGAAACCCTATGAGCCCCTGTGGCTCTTACAAAGAGCTAACCCGCTAGTATTATGGTCCAAACCATTTTACCTATAAGAGTTAGTCTACCAGATAGTATAAAGGAAAGCAAAACTATGGATGTGACAACAAAGGCAAAAAAAAAAAAAAAAAAAGGAAGGAAAGCTGTTTTACAAGAGAAGAAATCAAGGTCATAATATTCAAACTAGAGTAGCCTTATGAGGATAAAAAGAAACAGAAAGTTTACATTTTTGGTTTGTAAGCTTCTGAATTTAGATGACTCTGTTGTAGAAGAGAAATGCGAGGTGAGTTTCTGTGAACATTTCCATGTTTTGCCCTTTTTCTTTATTCTGGCCATTTGTCCAATTCCCCCCTCTTAGAAGGGAATCAAGTAAAGAAATCTAGACACATCCACTGCATCCAAGGTGAAATAATCCGTTATGGTTTTTGCTGTTCCACAAATTTCCATGAAGCCCTCACTTTGGTACCCAGCACAGTTTTTACCAAGGACATCTGGCTTAGTTTCACGGAAGCTCAGTTCTGGTTCAGAATATTACTGCTGACAACTAGCTCTGTGACTGTGGGGAGGTGGCTTAACTTGTTTACTCTCAGATTTTTTAGCTTTAAAATGAAAGATCTTTAAATTCCTTTCATCTCGAATAGCCTATGTTTATTCTCAAGGCTACAGCCATTGACATCCTCTCATTTCAACATGGGCCGTAAGGTTGCAACACTGCATTCAGGATATAAAAGGCAAGGCAGTTGAATGATGCTAAGCGGCACAAAGCTGGTATTTGGTTGAATGAAAATTAAATTTTATCTCCATGCCTACTGAGTAGATAATAAAGGGACAGAAGCTTAACAGTACTTAGGTAACAGAAAGGAGTTATAAATAAATGAGAAGAAAAGGAGAGGGTAAAATAAAGAGGTTTGTTCAGAAGCAGATGTCACAAATTTAGGGGCAGTAACATGGTGAGGAATGATGCATTTATGATGATTTGGTATTCATCATTTCATTCCGTGGTTTTGAATCAGGGAAGCTGACTAGTTCCTTGTGTTTTGCCAGTGTGTGACAAGATAAATACGATGAGGAGTAGAATGGTGACAGGTCATAGGGCTGGAAGTGTGATAAAGGTTTGATATGTGTTATCTTAAATCAAGCAAACCCTAGGAAATCTTTATTATTATTATTAGGAAATCTTTATTACTATTATTAATTGTTACCTTATAGATGAATAAATGGAGGCTTAGGATGCTAAATGTTTGGTAAAACCCAAGCTACTACTACATGGCTGATCTGTGATTCAAACGCAGATCACTGATTCCAAATTTCTTTTTTTTTTTCCTGAAATGTACTGCAAATAATTCTTTAAAATTTTATTTATAAAGCAGTTTCCAACACAAAGGGGAAAGCTTAGACCATGAAAAATAATCTATATAAGTTGATGTTCATAACCAAAGAGCTGGTTCCTCTACATTCAGTACGAAGATCACATCCTCCATGATAAGGAAACATACATGCAAATAAGTCTCAACATTCTAAACCTTTCACTCACTGAATGTTCAAGACCATGAAGGAAAACCAGTCAATCTAACTTTGTTGTTTTTCTTGTTATTCATATATTTAATTACTTGGGAATAACCTAGGAAAAGTCAAAGGAACTTCTTCTTTGTATTCTAAGGAAAAGATGTAAAATTATCTTTTAGGTCTAGTTAGTTATTGAAGGTTTGCCTTAGAAAGGATGGATCTAACTTTTGGAAAGAGGGCCTGAAGAAGTAGAATTGACTCTGTCTCTTATCAGTGAAGCACTGAGGGCATAGAGATGATTTGCATTCCAGTCTGAGCTATAGTTTAACCACTCAGCCATTAATATTGTGGAAAAATAGACACTGGGGAATTGAGTATACTCATCAGAAAAGCAGGAGTTAAGTACACCACTGATGATAATAACCAATGTTTATTTATTGCTTAACAAATGCCAAACACTATTCTAAGTTTTTATTCATATAAGCCTTTTTTAAAAAATTTATTTTATTTTATTTATTTATTTTTTGGCTATGTTGGGTCTTCGTTGCTGCACGCAGGCTTCCTCTAGTTGTGGCGAGGTGGGGGCTACTCTTCGTTGCCATACGTGGGCTTCTCATTGCGGTGGCTTCTCTTGTTGCGGAGCACGGGCTCTAGGCACACAGGCTTCAGTAGTTGTGGCACTCAGCCTCAGTAGCTGTGGCTCGCAGGCTCTAGAGTACAAGCTCAGTAGTTGTGGCTCACGGGCTTAGTTGCTCTGCAGCATGTGGGATCTTCCCGGACCAGGGCTCGAACCCGTGTCCCCTTCATTGGCAGGCAGATTCTTAACCACTGCACCACCAGAGAAGCCCCATATCAGCTTTTTAAATTCCCTCAAATAGTCCTAAGAGGTAAAAAAAATATTTTGCCCCCATTTTAAAGAGGTGAAATCGAGGTACAGGGAATTTAAATAACTTGCCTAAAGTTACTCGTAAGTGATGGAGCAGGAATTTGAACCCCAGAAGCCCTCTCCAGGACCAGCATGTTTAACCACGATACCAGTTTGAACAGCAGAGGTGGTTCTGTAAAATCACAAATCTCTTGTTTCTAACTGGATCATATTTGTGTCTATACTTGTTTACCTTGTCAGGAAAACAAGTTGCTCTTTATGAATTCCAAGACAGAATGTTGTGTAAAGGGAAGGAGAGGCTTATTAAACCATTGGAAAGACTGTGGGAGGCAAAGGCAAGGACTCTGTGGCGGATTAACGTTTAGTGCCAAAGTTAGTGGTTTTCAAGAGCCCAGTCAGAAGCTGCTTTGAATCTCAAGTTTTTCCAGGACACCCACTCCGTGCATCTCCATCTGCTGGAGTCCTCCTGAAGGAACTGCCCTCAACTACGTCTGCGGTCTGTGGGCACAAAGAAGGTGGCTGGCTAAGGCTTGCCTGAAAGCTGACGATGTCTGATGTCTCCCCATCCATCTACCACAAACGCTTGCCCGCGGATAATGGTCTCTCCCCTTCTGCCTCCAAATCTGATAAACAGATTGGCAGAATCTAACCCAGAGCCTTAAGAAGGACTAGAGGGAAATGATGGAATTATTATATCGCTAAATACTAAGTCATGTTTTTAATAAAATCATGAGTGATTTTGAAAAATCATGGCCTACAAGTAAACAAATCTATGGCTCCAAAGCAGAGGTATGAGTGCCATCAGAATTAAGCAGAAGCTAAGTTGGTTTCAGTAGTTCCCATGGAGTAGAATGATGGTAATTCTTAAATCTGCACATTTTTGTTGAGTTCCCAATGTATACATGAAGATTACAATAATTTTAATTTGTAAAATTCATATTTTAGATGTTTCTGTTTATGTTTATAACAACTCTGTGAAGGCCCCCAGGTAGAAACTGGAATGGTGAGAGGGTGAGAGATGCGTGCACCCAGGCAGCCAGGTCTGCACAGTCACCTCTTGGGATTTGTACAGATGTTCCAGGCAGAGTTCTCGTATATCCAATGGCATAACTGTTAACTAACTCCATCAGCAACACATAGTTTGTGTCTTCCCTAAGACCCCAGTTTTTGTTAGCAGCGGTAATAAGCTTAGGGTCAGGGACACTAAATTTCCTAAAGCGGTTGGAATTTATAAAACCAAAGGAGAAACAAAAACATACCTAGTTATATTTCAGGCAGGAATGCAGCTAACGGGAAGGCACAGCAGGGAAACCTTTGATCCATGGCATGTTTTGTCTTCACTACGTAAAGAATGATATTCAGACTGAGAAGCAAGAGGAGGAGGAGGAGGAGAAGGAAAATAGAATAAAACCTGCCAAGAAGGAACAGATATCAAACGTGGGAGAGAGAATTTTAAAAAATATATGTATTAGTCTAAATGAATTCAGGGTTTCTGGATTGGCTGTATTAAAAGGCAATTCTGAAATAATACCCATATTATATTATCTAATTCCTGTCCAAGATCTTTGAGGAGGCATGTTTGCAAACTGAAGTTGGAAAAATATCCTTTTACTCTCCAAAACCTAGAAAGAGAGATAGTCTCTCAAACGTAGGCAAATGAGTGTGATGTAGATATCAGGAAAGCACAGGTTGAATTATTGAGGAAGGTTTATTAAGTATTTAGAAAATGAACTGGGCTTGACTGGAAACTACTAAATATTCCCTGTAAAAGAAAATGCTCAAACAAACCTGATTTTATTATAGCTTAATTGAGGCATTATTGATGTACAATAAATTGCACATATTTAAAATATGCAATTTGATTGGTTTTGGCATTTATACATACAGTCATGATACCATTACCACAATAAAAATTACAACTATTCACATCATCCCCCCCAAACATCTTTGAGTCCCTTTGTAATACATTTCTCACTGAGACAACCACTGATTTGCTTTCAGTCCCTAAATTTTTGTCTGTATTTTTAGAATTTTATGTAAATGAAATCATATAGTATGTACTCTTTTCCCCCACTTTGGCATTTTCAGTCAGCATAATTATCTTGCGATTTATCCATGTCCTAATCTGATTATATTTTATTTTTACAAGGTTAGTGGCTAGTAGATCAAATAAATGTAGAAGAAATTGTTTACCTGGACTTCAACCACACATTTCTGTTTCTCTAACAGTCTGAGATAGATCAATCCTAACTCAAATTTTTTTCACTGGTTGTTCCCTCAGACTGATATGTATTTCCTACAGATCATTGCATAGCTGGCTCCTTCTTGACATTCAAGTCTCAGCTTAAATGTCATAATCTCAGCAACATTTGTCATGACCACCTTGCCTAGAGTAGCATTCCTAGTCACTACTACTATGACACCTTTAATTTAATATCATCTGTCTTTCCCAGCTAGCATGTACAACCCATGAGAGAAGGAACTTTATCTGTCTTGTTCAAAGCTGTATTCCTAGCACCCAGAACAGTGCCTGATGCATAGGAGGTAATCAATAAATAAGTGAACAAATAAATCTTTGCCAAGCCTTTCATCTGTGTTTATGGGAAATTATGGAGACCTATGGGCTGAATAATGGCATAATTCAATGTAATTGTTATTAGTTGAAGTAATATATTCTAAGTATGCTGATTAATGGATATTTTTCAGTCTGAATTGGGATTTATATTCACAGCTTTGCCTTAAGTCCTGTCCTGTTCCACAATTTTTACACATTAAAAAAATAAAGCACTTAGCTGTAACTATAGAAACAATGGTATTTCTTTCTGTATAATGTGAAGTTACAACACATAATAATGATGTAATTGATATTCTAAAATATATTTACAGATGGAAATGATAGATGGTGCTGAAAAGATGAAAGTAGATAAGGATAAATTCTGCTCCCAGACAAGGACACACCCCCTTGGAAGAGTACACAGCTGTCTACGTGGGGTTGTAATTGACAGTGAGCTTAATAAGGTTCCGTGTGCTAAACCTGCCGAAGTTCTAATGACAGCTTAGTGGCTTTAATAGAGTTATAAAATACAGAATTGGAGAGGCATGAGTTTCCTTCTGCTTTGCTCTTGACAACATAAAACCTAGAGTATTATAATTTGTTCCTGAACCACAAAAATGGAAATGGTTTCAATGGATTGCATACATAATAGAAAGATGAGTAATGTAAAAATAGTACATATAATGAATAGTAGAAGAAATGAGCAGTGTTTATTTTGTCGGCTGTCTTCGTATATTTCCCTAATGAAAAGAAATTAAGGCTAGTCTTGGTCTGACATGAACAGTGAGCTAATATCTATTAATATCTGATACTACCTGGTTTGCTCAGTCAGAGATGCCCACAGATGGAGTGACTTCAGGCTCTTACAGCACTTGAAGAAGGCTTTGTAGGTCAGACTTAAGATTGTGAATTGTTACTTGGATGATAGCATATTTATAATCTGTACTAACTCTGACTTATAAATTAAACTGTATCACAATATTAATAAAGAAAGCTGTTCATTTTCATTTAGTTTATTTGGTATGAGATGTAGTCCATTCACTTTTTAAAAATAGATGAAACCACGAATTCTTCCCTTAATTCCTTATTGATATGAATAATCCACTGCAGAGGTAAGTTTGAGGAGTGGCTGCTTGGCACTCTTGTTTGAAATTTTATCTTGTGCTATTAGGGGACAAAAAAGTGTTTTGTTCTTGCATTTTACTTAAACCAGAGTAAAGCAGTTTTTAATAGGGTGTGGGGGGGCTATTGAAAGCTTTGGTTTCTAGGTCTTAGTCACCGCACGAAATCATTTTATATTCCTCAATTTCCATTCAGTTGGATGGTTTTGTGTAGATGCTTGCTGAGATGGTACTATCCAATGGTGTGGGTGCTGAATTGTAGGGCTCTCGAGGGCAAATTTTCTCAGCAATCTCATTAGTAAAATGAAACTGCAGGCAAAAAGATAAGCCTGCCCAATTTATTTACTTAGCCATTCTATTTTTCAAAATTGTATTATTACCCAGGGAAAAGCATTAGCTATTGCTGTATCTTTCTTTTATGTAGACATTTATTTCAAATTGTAAGAAGTACAAAACATAGTAATCCATATTAAGTTGCGGGCTGCATTTCTCCTGGACAGTTTTCTGTATTAACAAGAAGTGGAGACAAAGGAAGAACAAAGACATATTTCTTACGTGATGTGGAAACAAAACTGTTTCTAAATGATACTGTTGTGTGGTGTATTCCTGGAGGTACTGACAGGTCCTTATAAGGCAAATGAGCATTTCAGCTGAAGTTTGCAAGCAACACACAAGGCTAATTACAAAATATTTTTCTGTCTCTCAGCAAACTGCAGGGGGCAAGAGTGAGCTTGTGTAAGCACTAAGAACCTAGATTTCCTTGGGTGCTGTCTTCTCACATGTGTTTTTAAATCTTCGAACTTGTGATTATTATTTTTCAGAACTGAATTAGTGAATCATTTTACATAGTACCATTATGTAAAATAAAATGATACTTTGTTTCTCTGCATTCACCAATTACTGGGTGGAGAAAATTGGACTCCTAAAAGACACATGTGTATATAGTTTGCCAGATTACAGGAAAGCCTTGTAAAATGCTCCCAGATGTTTGATGTAAGAGAAAATACCAGGAACAAGGAACAAATTGAGGTGGGTTTCAGATATTATACAATCTATTGAAGTAAAAGCTAAGAAAATAAATAAGATCATAGACATGAAATCCCTCTGGAAGGTCAATAATCATAGAGTTTAACTATATTAAATCCATTTTCTCCTTTCCTTTCTCCCCTTTTGCCTGATACTATTGTAGAAAATATTAAGGAATATTATTGCTAATCCTTAATAAATAGTACATTAAGCATGAATTACCTTATCTTTTCAGCACAAGGGCCACAGGACTGCAAATGAACAAAATCTGGACTGTTTTATTTTTCAGGGACCAGACCCCCATATCCAATCATCAAGATTGCCTTTCATTTAAGGGTTGGTTAGGTGGTTCCTGATAAGAATTTTGCTGTGAAAGAGTTGAAGCATCGTAACTATAGAGTCTCCTTTCAACCTCAAAGAGCAAATGGAGAGCCTATCCGTCCCTTGGTATAAGTTTCTTAAACTTGACTATAGCAGAGCCAGATGAAGTAAGGATTGTAAAACTAGTCTTCTTCGAATGTCAGGATTGTTCTTGAATCAGTCTGTGTTCTAGCAGCAAACAGCTGGAAGATGGCAAAGGGGTAATTGGGAAGAGATCAATGAAGGGACTGTTTTTGAAGGCAGGGAACCATTAAAGGATGGTGAAGCACTCTGGAAAGGGAAATAGTGGGAAGGTATTATCACCTTAGTGAGGTAGAGGGGTAGAACAAAGGAAGAGTTGCCCTAGCCTGTGAGAGATGTATCTGCACGGTAAGGAGTGTCCAACAGGGAAGAATATTGCAGCCACTGCCAAACAATGTTTTCATAGGGAGGGACATGAAGGAATAAATGCCATACCTTTTTCTCTTACTAACTCCTGATCTCCTGAATATGCCACAGTTTGTCCAAACCCAACCAAGGCAAGAAAGCTTGGTTAAACCAGTCTTTGAGGTCAGTTTCCTAGGACACAGAGCAGGATGGAGCAAGATGAAGAGAAGACCTGGAGGGGAAAATGGAGAATATATAGCACATTCCACATTTTAGCTTACTTATTTTGGGGAATATACCCCCAAATTATTAGTTTTCATAGATAAGTATACTAAGATTAAAGTCCTTAAATAATTTTCGCCAATTTAAATAAGGAACTATCTGACTTCAAACTCTTCAACCTCTTTGCGCTATACCATGCTGCTACTTTTCCTTTGTTTCCAAAGATCGTCTTTGGGGGAAGATAATCCACAAAAGGAGAAAAATATATCGTTATATCACCTCTCCTCCTTATTGTAATTCTGCTATGTATAAAGTGCTGATCTTGTTTTCCAAAGAGACCAGTGGGATTAACAAAAGTAACTCATCAGAATTTCTCTAGCAGGGAATCTCAGTCTTACTGTTCTCCATCCTGCCCTTTATCCATGGCTGTAGTTTCTCTGGGATGCTTAACAGGAAAATTTGAGCCAAATGTTCTGGGAAAGCCCTGAAATGCCATTCTGGGAACTTGCTGCCATTAGTAGTAAAATGGATCTCGAAGGCACATTGTAAAGTTTGAAGACAGACCACTGCCGACAAATTACAGATTTATTTAATATGTTTGTTTTGTTGTGTATGTAATTTAGAGTTCTTGTGGATTCCTTTTAGTAAGATGAGACAGAATTTCAGTTTTTAAGACTTCACCAAAAGACTGTAAAATTTTCTTTTAAAATAATAAAGTTGGGGAGGTCAAATAATCGAATCTTTAAAAGCGGGAAAATACAGTATCGTCAATCTCATGTGCCATACCTTTCATATATATTTTTTTACTTTTTTATTTTTAAGCTTTTATCTTTAAATAATTTCAAGTTTATTAAAAAGTTGCAAAAACTATCCAAATACCTTCACTGAGAGTCCTCAAATGTCAATATTTTACACAACTTCTCCCTCTTTTCCTCCTTCTGTCTCTCACACACATGCACACAGACACACACTATTTCTTTTTCTGAGCTATTGGAGAATAAGTTGCTGGCATAATGCAAACTTACCTTTAAATATCTCAGTGTACATTTCCTAAAAACAATGGTATTCCTGTATATAACTACAGTATAATTATAAAAATCAATAATAATTGATACAGTAAAACAATCTACAGGTCTTATTAAAAAATGTTTGATTCAGTAATGCCCTTTATAACAAAAAGATCTGAATTGACTATAAGATCCAATTCAGAACAATACGTTTCATTTAGTTGTCAAATCTCGAGTCTTCTTTAATCTAGAACAATTCCTTGATCATGCTTTACGTTTCATGACCTTTACATTTTTTTAATGTAAATTATTTTATTAAAATTAATTTGACCTGTTTCTTTTTATTTTTTTTAACATCTTTATTGGAGTATAATTGCTTTACAGTGGTGTGTTAGTTTCTGCTTTATAACAAAGTGAATCAGTTATACATATACATATGTTCCCATATCTCTTCCCTCTTGCATCTCCCTCCCTCCCACCGTCCCTATCCCACCCCTCTCGTGGTCACAAAGCACAGAGGTGATCTCCCTGTGCTATGCGGCAGCTTCCCACTAGCTATCTAATTTACATTTGGTAGTGCATATATGTCCCTGCCACTCTCTCACTTCGTCACAGCTTACCCTTCCCCCTCCCCATGTCCTCAAGTCCATGCTCTAGTAGGTCTGTGTTTTATTCCTGTCCTACCACTAATCTCTTCATGACATTTTTTTTTCTTAGATTCCATATATATGTGTTAGCATACGGTATTTGTTTTTCTCCTTCTGACTTACTTCACTCTGTATGACAGACTCCAGGTCTATCCACCTCATTACAAATAACTCAGTTTCATTTCTTTTTATGGCTGAGTAATATTCCATTGTATATATGTGCCACATCTTCTTTATCCATTCATCTGTTGATGGGCACTTAGGTTGCTTCCATGTCCTGGCTATTGTAAATAGAGCTGCAATGAACATTTTGGTACATGACTCTGAATTATGGTTTTCTCAGGGTATATGCCCAGTAGTGGGATTGCTGGGCATGACCTTTACATTTTTAAAAAATTTCAGGCCAGTTATTTTGGAGAATGTCTCTCTCAATCTAAGTCTGCCTGATGTCTTCTCATGATTAAATTTAGGTTGTGTACTTTTGGCAAGAATACCACAGAAATGATGTTTTTATTTTCTTTCTCAATGCTTCATTTTAAGAACCATATAATATGTATTTGTCCCATTACTGATGATTTACACTTTGATCACTTGTTTAAGGTGGTGTCTGCCAAGTTTCTCTACTATAAAGTTACTTTTTTCCTTTTTAATTTAACAAGTATCTAGTGGAAAGATGTCCTGAGACTATATATGTGTTCTGTTTTTCATAAAATATTCACCTATCAGTGCTAACATCCATTGATGATATTTTGCCTGGAACAATTATTATTATGGTACTATTATGGTGGAAGCCAAATGGTTATTTCCCAATTCTATTATTTCTTCTACATTTATTAGTTGGCATTCCATTGTAAGGAAGAACTATTCTTTCTGATTGATTTATATCTCTGTGGATTCATTGATTAGTTTTTTTCATTGAGTTATCATTAATTACCATTATTATTTATTTTGATGCTAAAATTGTCCTTAATTTGGATAGTGGAAATTCCTTCATACTGGCTCATCTATCCCTCTTCCACATCCCCATCATTCTTTGAGCATGTCATTATTTCTGGTACTGCTATATGTTCTAAGTTCGTTTTGTACTGTACCTGATTCATCTCTGAAATCATCCTTTCTTCCCAAAGAGATCTGATCTTATTTGAATGTGGTATTTAGAAACTAAGATCTAAGTGTCAGGTGTGCATATTACTTTTTTAGCAGACTGAACTAATACACACACACACACACACACACACACACACACACACCTTTCTTGAAGTGGTCTTACTGTTGAAAAAAATAGTTTAAACAATAATATAGAGCTTTTCTTTAGGAAAAACATAGACTTTTGGCATTAAGAGTCTTTCAGTTATAATTAGAACTGGCCATTTTCAGCTGTGGGAATTTAGGACCAAGAAAAAATGAATGACACACCATGGGTATAGGCAGAGTTTTTGCTGCCTGGATATTTCATAGTCTCGCAAGTACTCCTAACTTTCCTTCCCTCTGATTCATTGTTTTCAGATAAATTTCTCCATGAGGTCTAGTTCATCACCAAGAAACTTGATGTTATTTGATGTCAACAAACTTCCTATTAGGTTTAGGTTAAATGTGTTTTTCCAAGTGAACACATTAGTGTTTGAGATAGTGTTTATCAGCCTCCACGTAAAACCCCAAGAGACATTCAGAGTCAGCAGGCTTAGGAATCATGTGGGATACTGTGATTCTGAGTGCCCATCCCCCCATCCTCACCAAGGGAATAAGGTGCTAGAAGAGCTGCTCCATAACTGGTCCATTGCTCCTTCCCCAGATGATTCCAGGCGCATATTAACAGTTTAACTTTGTTATGAAGGTGTCAGCCTTGCACCATTTGCATTCCGTTACCCACAATGCTTTTTAATTTAGTGCCTGCTTTGAAAAGTAAATGATGACATTCTGCTGGGAAAATTTCAGCCCGTGTGTGCTCTTTATAAAGTAAGGAAGTGCAATCATTATCACTGATAAGGGGGAAAGAGAATGTTTTTCACATTTGGTGTTTTAGAGAATGTGGGGTGTGTGTGTGTGTGTGTGTGTGTGTGTGTCTGTGTGTGTGGTCTGTGTGTACTGGGAGGTTGCATTGGGGAGAAGAGGTGGAAGATGGGGAAATAGTGATTCTGGTTCTCTGTACTAGTAATAGTGAACCAAGAGTTGTCAGTAATTCTGAAAATCCTTCTAAGTAGGAGGAAATCCAATTTATTGTTAAAAATGATCAAGCAGACTTGTGCTGAATGGGTGCTAAGGTACATGTCATCAGAATCCTGGGTAAACCAAGATTAGATCATGAAACAAGAGGCTTGGACTCAAGGGTTGAAATTTACCTGGTCTCATGAATGGTTCCAAAGATGAGATGGGGGAGGAAAGCAGGTGAAGAAAACCAGATAGAATGATAAAACACAAGTCTCTTCTCCCCTCCCCTCTTTCCCTTTTCTTCTCATTCCTTTTTTTTTTTTCTGTTTGATCTGCCGCAACAAATGATCAACAGAATCCTATTATTTCTTCCTCCAATACATATTTTATATTAAATAAAGTCAAATATCAGAGTGTATTGGAAAGAGATATAGAAATGAATAAAATAAATAAGGTGAGGGGTTTTTTTTAATTTGGGGAACTTAAATTGTAGTAAATAAGCTAGGACAGATATAAAACTAGTATAATAGAAGTAGGAATTAACAAGCTGTGTGTATTTTACATACAATATCCTTCATAGATTAATAGCAATATTTACTTTTATCTGTCCATCAGAATGGAACTCTAGGAAGATAGGGCTTGTCTTTTGTTTTGTTCACTGTTGTGTACTCAGTTCCTTGAATAGTTCCAGGCATATAGTAGATGCTCATTAAATACTGAATGGATAGATGAATGGTAATGTTCATATCTTTTATCATCATTCATTCCCTTCTCCTCTCTTTTGCAAAATTACAGTGGACTCCACCTCCTCCTTTACCATAAACTCCTTAACTCACTCTGCCATACTCTATGGGAACTTCTTGCAGCAGGGATGACACACTGCTGTCAAATCCACTTTCTCCCTTTACGTCCTCACTGCATTTTCTGCTTTGCATCAAGTGCAGTGGCTCATTGCTTCCTCTACTTTTAAACTCTCCTCTTCCTTTACTTTTCTCCCACACTTTACTTTTTTTGCATCTCCTCTGGCTTTCCTCATATGAGTCTGAGTTGTCAGTAATATCCATTCATTTGGTCCTCTTCTTTTTTTTTTTTTTTTTTTTTTTTTAGTTTTTAAATAAGAATTTAGATATTTAAGGTATACATGATGATTTAATATACATAACACACTGAAATGATTACTACAGTCAACTAACATAACATCTCACCCAGATTTCAGGTACTCTTATCTCATACACACACACACACACACACACACACACACATATCATTTGGTCTTTTTTTGGGGGGAGGCTGAGCTGGGCGGCTTGTGGGATCTTAGTTCCCTGAGCAGGGATTGAACGCAGGCCCTTGGCTGTGAGAGCACGGAGTCTTAACCACGGGGCCACCAGGGATTTCCCTGGTCTTCTTCATCTGCTAATTTTTTCAGTTCTTCAGCTGCCTTTTCTTTTCTTTTTCTGCCCATTCCTCTGAGGTGATCACATCAAGCTCCATGACTTGGATTATGATCTCCATGCTTAAAAAAAAAGAAAACCTTTAAGGAAGTGAGTGTAGAAAGAAAAGTAACCCCAGACTGAGTCCTGGGGTGCTGCATCTTTTAAAAGGCAGGGAGATGAGGAGAAATTACCAAAGAACAGTGAGAATTTGTGGCCAGAGGTGTTGGAGGAAAATCAGGTGGTTTTAGTGTCCTAGAAGCCAAGAGAAGTAAGCATTTTAAGGAGGAACATTGAAAGGCTCTTACCAACTGCGTGACAATGGATTGGTGTTTCCAGCCATGGGTGCAGTGTTCTGGTAAGTTCACACTAGTGTAAGTGGTAATAGCATTTTTGTTTCATTTGTTATTTTTTTAAATGCATAGATAAATGGATAGATAGATATCCATTAAAGAAAGGTTTGGATAAACCTGATGTGAATACTGGTTCTGCCTTCTATGAATATAGCATGGCTGTAAGAACTTGGACTCTGAAGTTAGATGGCCTGACTTTGGCTTTTTTTATCAGCAGATCATATGATTTTAGATGAGTACACTGCTTAAGTCTCAGTTCCCTTATTCATAAAATGGGAATAATAATAGTACCTCTTTCATTAGGTTGCTCTAAGGATTAAATAAGAAAACATTTAAACAACTGAGAATCTGAGTACCACAGAGTAAGCACTCAGTGACTATTGTTCCATGAGCTTGTGTTTCCTTGTCTGTTGAGTGGGCATCATGCATAGTTCCAAACTCATCGAATTATTGTGAAACTCAAACTAGACTATCCATGTAGAGTATTTTGTGCATAGTAAGCTCTCCATACATGTTGATGGAATCACTGTTGAATATGTTCATCATTTGGTATGAATTAAATGACCCAGCCACCCAGTTTATCCCTCACTTGAGCACTGCTAGTGGTTATGGGGATGGAAGCATTACACAGCTTTAAATTGTTTTATTCTAAGTCATATACTGTTTAATTCACACTCATAAAGCGCTGTTGGTTGAAGACAGGAAGCATAAGGATCACTGATGCGCACGCAGTTTCACAGGATTTTTTTTTTTTTTTTTTTTTTTTGCGGTACGCGGGCCTCTCACTGTCGTGGCTTCTCCCGTTGCGGAGCACAGGCTCCGGACGCGCGGGCTCAGCGGCCATGGCTCACGGGCCCAGCCGCTCTGTGGCATGCGGGATCTTCCCGGACCGGGGCACGAACCCGCGTCCCCTGAATCGGCAGGCGGACTCTCAACCACTGCGCCACCAGGGAAGCCCAGTTTCACAGGATTTTAAAGATACATTCATCTGATCAAAATTCTCATAGAGCACATCACGGTGTTTCTAGTGCTTTGAAAACCAATGTTAAAAAGAGAAAATTTCGTGATGATTAAATCCAATTTGACTTTCATATTGGGGGAATAAACAGAATCCTCACAAACAACATGTTATATGTGAAGTGCTTTCAATTGGAATACTGAAACCACCTCCTTTAGCTCATCTTTTGGAAACAAATTTAAAAATAAATAAATAGTTTTTTAAGTAGGAAATGCAATAATTCCACACATTAGGTCTGAAAATCAATGTTTAATTTCATGGCTTCATTTCAGTCTAAAATCAAATATTAAGTAACTCATGTCAGTTATTAAATGGGACAGTAAAATTTGTCTATATGGTTTATGAGTATTCTTGGAGGCTGTGATAAATTAACTTTATATTATAGTATATCATACATCATTGGTCAAATATAAAATGCTGTTTTTTACCTCAATCCACTTTTTATTGCCACAACAAACAAGTACAAAATATTTTGAAAAATCTTGAGGTTTTGCAAAATTGTTTATGATTATGAAATGAGTGCCTGTGGGAAAAAAGCTCTATTTAATCAATAATTGTAGAGGAAGGACTCAGATTCTTAGAACTGAGACATTAACTTGGGGGAAAATTTAGAGTATAAATATTATGAGTTTGATTATAGCACTTAATTATGAAAATCACCGCTAAAACTCTCCCTCCACCGCATGCTCATCTCCTAGATAATATCCTCTTCAGGGAAACCTGAAGTTTATTATGTACAACTTACTATTACATGCTATTAATCACAATTCCTTAAGGCTCATTTATTCTCTAGTAAAGGGTCTTAAAACTTTAACATGTGTTTCACACATTCAGTTAACACACTTACTACCTCCCAACCGGGCATCCCAAAACCTTGCTTTTCTCCTCTGGACAAACACATCTCAATGTGTGTTCCAAAATTTTCTGGTATATTTTGTTACAATCTGTTTTGAGGATTTCATAAAATAAGCATATTTGGTGGAATATGCATTTCAACTAATCCCAATTCAAATCCAGCCCTTGCACTAATTTGTTGTGAGACATGAGAAAAACCTACTTGATTGACTTGACTTTTCTTAACCTCAGTCACTTGATCTATAAAATTATATATTTTCCTGCAGAGAGAAAAAAGGATAAGAGTGGAAAATGTAGTGAGGGGGATAAATGAGTAGACACAAAAGAGAGGGACCTTGCATGCAACAATGAGAATAATGCACCATGAAGCAAGGAATGTGGTTAACTTATCTGTCCTTGAGCTTTAAATCTCTCCATCTATCCATCTCTCTAGCTTTGCTAACTGTCTGCTAGAGCCTAGAAGGGTAATTCTAACAGGTAGGTACATAACATATGGGAGTTCCTTTTTCTCCTTCCCCAGCTCCATCTTTCTACTCACAACACCAAATCATCTTTACATCTGTGCACACCACTGTAATAGGGAACAATGATTCACTCCCACCAATGAATTAAAAAATGAGAATAAAAATTAATACACCTGTACAGCAAGTTACCGTTTTCTAAATTGTGTGTGGAAATGATTCCTTCTTTATAAGTTGGCAGTATCCCTAAAATTACTTCCCACTTAAGCAAAGAGGAAAGACTAGGTTTTCATGAAATCACATAACTCTGCTCTTTTTTTCTACCTGCTCTGTATGGAGGAATCATTAAACAAAGTGTGAGCATGTGCACGCACACATGCACACACACACACACACACACACACCACACCCCTCGTAAGCTCTAAACATACTACGTTGTAAAAATGTAATAGGATATTACATGCCTTCCTCTTAATAACTTTTTCAAAATTTGGAAAAGATGCAAAGTCAAATGGATAGAATTTATAGGAACCTCACTAAAGAAAAGATAGTCCCAAGAGGTCAATGAAAATCTCTTTTCTGGACTTTTTGTTTAAAATGTTGAAGAAATATTGAATAAGAAAATAAGAAGCATGTCAGATTTCTTTCACAACAAAAAAAATATTACCTGAAAGAATATCATGAGTTCCTCTGAGAATTTTCCTGGAAGTAGAAGTCAAAATTGAGTTTTCTTTTTTAATGGAAATGAAGAGCTAGAAATGTGTGATCAATTTTTAAAGAGTCATATGTGATGAGACCATGAATTATTGTTCCTTGAGAAACTGAAGTTGGATGAGGAGGATTAATAGACAGAGATAGGAAGCATTGTTCTGACATAGACCACAATCCCTCTAGCCACTCGTGTTCAAAACTTTGACATTCCATTTATTTTGTCCCCTTTCTTCATTTTCCTTCTCTGGTTAGTGGCTACATCTGGCCAATTTCCATTCTTAATATTTCCCATGCCAATTCTTTCAATGTCGTGGGCACGAACACACATAGGCTACTATGGACTGAATTGTGTCCCTCCAAAATTCATATGTTGAAGCCCTATTCCCCAATGTGATTTTATTTGGAGATAGGGACTTTATCAAAGTAATTAAGGTATAGGATTTGTGTCCTTATAAGAAGAGACACCAGAGAGCTTGTTCTGTCTCGCACACATGCACTTAGGAAAGGCAACGTGAGGACACAGTAAGAAAGACGATGTCTGCAAACCAGAAAGAGAGCCCTCAACAGAAGCTGAATGCTGTCGCACCTTGATCTTGGACTTTCCTGCCTCCAGAACTGTGAGAAAATAAATCTCTGTTGCTTAAGCCATTTAGTCTATGGTATTTGTTATGGCATCCCAAAGTAAGATATAGACTAATTACAGTATTCCAGAATCAGTGCTACTATACCTTGTCCCAGGTTTAAATAAATCCTCACAAAAACCTTATGAATGAGGTTTTATACAGATGAGCACTTCAGTTTTCTAAGAGGTTAAATTATTTTCCCCAGTACACAGAGCTAAAGATGACAGCAAACAATTAGAGCCCTGTTTTATTTTAAAAGTGTGTTTCTTCCATGCTAGTACCAATATCATTACCGTAAGCCAGGCCTTCCTTGTTTAGGTTTCCAGCATCTCCCAGAGCTGTCCAGCACCTGTGCTAATTTTGTATACTTATCAAGTCAAAGACATCTATGTTGTTATTTCACCTTCACCTCATGCTCATTTAATGCACCTCTAAGAGTTGCCAGGACAAGCCCCAAATCCTTAACCTGTCTTCTCAGGTGTGTTCCACATCTGAGCCTGCTAAATTAAGATGTATCACTGCTTTCAAGCTCACGTGTCCAGTCTCTGATTCACCATTCTATACCGGAATACACCACATCAACTTTGTCTTTATGATCTTATTACCTGTGGCATTCCCTCTCCTGGAAAAGAGTTTCCTCTCCCATATACATATAAAAATTCTACTCATCATTTGAGGCTAAACTCAATCCAACTACTTCTATACATTTTTCTTATGTCAGTCTATATTATCCCCCTGTTTGGAACTCTTCTAGTTTGTGTGTGTGTGTGCTTTGCCATGTATTTTTTTTTTTTACTATTTGGTTATGTATTCTTCCATTGTCTTATGTTTATGAGAATTCTTTTCAAAAAAAAAGAAACAAGAAGTAGTTACTGATCAGATACTGTATGATCTAGGCTTTGCAAAAACTAAAATGGCATTGCATAAGAATATACTGTATTCTTCCTCTGTAGTGTATTTCATAACTAAGCCCAATGCTCCAAAGATACTCAACAAATAGTAGATCGATTGATTGAATGAGTGATGGTATTACTGCTATGTGCTCCAAAACTCAAAGAATATCCAACACAATCTCATCTTTGCTCACCAATAATACTGAAAAGGGATCACGAATGGAGTGGCTGTTTAATACACAGAAAGACAGCACGATGTGATGGAAGCTCTATGGACTTTGTAC
Source organism: Physeter macrocephalus (assembly GCF_002837175.3). NCBI lineage: Eukaryota > Metazoa > Chordata > Mammalia > Artiodactyla > Physeteridae > Physeter > Physeter macrocephalus. The sequence continues at coordinate 85,644,113 of NC_041224.1, forward strand.
AGAACTGAGTTTGAGTCCTATCTCCATCCACTTCCTTATTTTGTTACTAAGGAAATTACTTAACTTTTCTCAGTCATACTTTCCTTATTTAAAGCCTCCATCACAGAACCCGGCTCATAATAAACGCTGTGGAATCTCCTAATTGCTATTTGTGGCCGTTGGAAATCACTGCGTAGAGAATTTTGTTATTCCTTCTTCCACACTCTTTCTATGCCTATTGCTGCTTCAACTTTACCCTGCTTCAAAGATGAGCAATATGTATAAGTAGGTCTAAAACATAGCCAGATTCCTGGACTGGCTTTGTATGGGGGCAAAGAGAAATTTAGAGGAGCATACTATAGCAAAGTTATAAGTAAAGAGAAATGGTTATGTACAATCACATTTCATCATAGTCATCTTCCCTTGCAGGAAGCAATATGTTTGCTCAACTTAAAAAGAAAACATGAAACAATCAATCCTACGGATGCATTACAATGCTCTAGAAAGGATATAATTAGACAAAACACCTTGTATCGATGGATTGCCTCTTGGGGGGATGCACCTGATTAGAGAATCCATCATTTCACTTAGTAACACCTGTTACACCTGTTTTAGAAGTAAATTATAAGATATAATGAATAATTATAAAATTGAAAATAACATCCCATTATTTTCAGTAAAGAATGAATGACTGTGGACCAACGTAATTCTGTTATTTCTAATGGAAGGATAGTTTGAGCTGATACTTAAGGCTCTGCTCAGCATTACATTTGGAAAAATGCAATTTAATTGGTATGAGGCAGTATGGGTTTGGGAAAATAAATCATGTCAAACACAGTTGATTACTTTTTAAAATTAAATTGCTATTGGACTAGATAGAAGGGAAAACAAGTAAATTCAATACGACTGGATTTTTTAAAAAGCCGCCTGACAACATTCTTTTTTAGTGTTAAACACATAGATTAGTTTCAGGTAGGTTTATGAGTAAATAGTCAAGTAGTGATGGACAACGGCTGCTGCGGTTGAAGATCTAGAAAGAAACTTGGCTGTTCCTTGAAATGGTTGGAAAAGTACAAAATACCAGAAGTGGAGGGCTTTAGAGGCAGACAGATTTGAGGTCAAATATTGGCACTACTAATTACTGACTTTATGATAAGTCACAACCTTTTTGAACTTCAATTTTCTCATCTATAAAAATAAATCATAATAGTTACCTTCCAGGGTCTGTTGAGAAGAGCAAATTAGAGGTTTTTAATGTGTGCAGCTCAGGGCCTGGCATGTAGCAGGTGTTCATGTGATATTTCCCACCTACTTGTAGACCCCTTATGCCACAATGGCTTCCCCTAATCACACAGAACTCTAAGAAATTTACGGAGAGGACTGCTTCAATATTCAGTCAAGACTCTGGGTAATATTAAGGTCCAAGGTCTGTTGTGTCCTTGATCTCTTGATACCTTATGTATGTTTTAAGTATTTCCCTCTCTGTAAACACCTATTTAAGAGATCAGTACTGTAAAGCCCAGCTTAGTTCTTTGGAAATAAGAAACTCGAGAAACTTGAAAATCTTTGCAAAAATTCTAAGATAAAAGCAACAAAATCAGTGAAACCTTTTAGGAAAGGGCTTCTTAGTATTTTATGCTCCATGGTGGGATGTGACAAGAAGCCCCATGTATCCACCAAGCCACTGTCTTCTGTTAATAATTCTCTGCATAGTCTACATACTATTGGAGGCTTTTCTCATTTATTTCCTCTGTGTTCCTGCTTATTCATTGCCTCCTCTCCCAGGAATGTAGGCAGGCCATATGAAAATAACATTTTTTTCCTATCCTGTTTATTGCTCTATTCTGTGAGTCATAAACGCTTCGAGTTGCCAGTCCTGTTAGAGTTGCTAATCTACCATAGGCACCCAAATAAATATTTTTTTAATGAATTAATAGTTGGTCTAAAAAAAATGGTCTAAAAAAAATGGTTCTGAAGAACCTAGGGGCAGGACAGGAATAAAGACGCAGATGTAGAGAATGGACTTGAGGACACGGGGAGTGGGAATGGTAAGCTGGGACGAAGTAAGAGAGTGGCGTGGACATATATACACTACCTAATGTAAAATAGATAGCTAGTGGGAAGCAGCCACATAGCACAGGGAGATCAGCTCGGTGCTTTGTGACCACCTAGAGGGGTGGGATAGGGAGGGTGGGAGGGAGGGAGACGCAAGAGGGAGGAGATATGGGGATGTATGTACACATATAGCTGATTCACTTTGTTATACAGCAGAATCTAGCACAACAATGTAAAGCAATTATACTCCAATAAAGATGTTAAAATTAAAAATAAAAAAAAATTAATAGTTGATGGCAAGAACAGGAGTCGGCAAACTATGGCCCACCAGTCAAGTCCAGCCTGCCACCTGCTTTGAACAGACTACAAAAAACACAGCTATACTTATCATTTATATGTTTCCTATATCTGCTTTTATGCTGTAGTGGCAGAATGTGTGGCCGGGTGACCTACAAAGTCTAAATAGTTACTGTCTGGAATTTTAGAGAAAAAGATTGCCCACACCTGGTTTAGAAGATAGGAATCAACAATGTGATATCATCACCATCATCATCATCAACATCATCCTCATCGTAGCTCTCAAAAATGTTTTAATTGGACTAGACATTTTAGGTGCCGTTATTTGGTCTCTTAACAGCATTTGCAAGGTGGGTCTTATTTCCTGTATCTTGCACATGAGGAAACTGGCACTCAGAGAAGTCACAGCTAAGGATATGGAGCTCAACAGTGTCTGAGCTCAGACTCACCCCTCCCCAGCCTCAACCTGTCTGACTCCAAAGCCTTTGATCTTCATACTATACTAAGCTACTCATATTTTTACCACAGGCATTTTAAGTGACCATGAGAAGTCATTTAAATTCTCAGTGTCTCCATTTCCTTTTCTTTCATGGGTTTAGGGTCGAAATGATTTTTTTTAAAACCACCAAACCAAACAAAAAAATAAACAAAAGTTTCTGAGCCTTGTTTTATAAGTTTGGTTGCCATGAATTGTCACTCTCTCTTCATTATATTTCTTTCTTGGTTTGCTTGTTTTTAATGGAAGGGATTACAGAGGTGACGTGCATTATTTTTTACACTCACTGCTGACATTGAAATAGAGGAAATGTTAAGAAACCAAGATAGAACGATTTCACAGGATAAACTCTGAGGGATTAGGCAAATGGGCTTCAAAGGGGAATATGAAATTTAATGTGACTAAGTGATGCACTTGGGTAGAAATAATGCCCAGGCTAAGTACAGTTTAAATGGCGCTTAATTCGTTAATATGGCAGAGAAAAAAGATCCATGTGCACTCAGAGAATGAGCATTTGCATTCTGGGTTCAGTGTGCAGCAGAGATGGAGGGAGCTAATGTGCTGTCAGCTGGTGTGCAAGGGCCACTCTATTAGTCCTGGGATGCCAGGCCTTTTGTAAAGTGCTGATTAGAACACACCAAAGCGTCTGGTCTAATTCTACACTCATTAGGTAACAAAAGAGATGGGAAGTCTATTTCCAGGAACTAGAAATGACTGCCAAGATTTTGAAGACTCTTTGGTAGTGAAGAGGGCCAGTGCAAGGGCCAGAGCCGAAGCTGAGCCTCCTGGACGAAAGCCCCAAAGATCCAGTGGGATGGGGCCTCCTGCCCCCTTCAGCCTCCTTCCATGCTGCAGCCCTGTGCTCATCACATGAGTTCAGTCACATTTGCAGGATTCTAACAGATATTACCCTCCAGTGTAATAATGCTGTGTATTATAGCCCATCATACAGACAGGACAATTATGCTTGCGTTTCTGTCTGTCCATTAGAAAGTAGCTCGTTGAGGTCGCGGGGTCTCTATCTCATTTACTTGTGCATTACTGGACCCTACGCTTCCCTTCCTGCTACACAGAGTCTTATTTTTTGCCCTCTGCTTTCTCCTTTTCTTTCTCTTTGGGAGGGAGGGAGGCTAAGTATAGCTACATCATTAATTATGAAACAGATTGCGGAAGGGCAAAGATAGAAAATTCAGGCAGCATGTTGATAGAGAGTTTTTATTGGGGAGAACGTGTTGTGGGAGGGGCAGAAGAGAACACTGCAATGAGAGAAAAGTATATGTGATGAAGCATTGTGGTGGATTATGAATGGGGCTTTCCTAATTTCTAAAGTATATAAACACAGAGGTTAAGTTGATTTTTTACTTAATTATGACTATTGAAATGCATTTCTTTAAGCATCATCCCACTCCCGGTCTGGACTGGATGGATGATTAGAATTATAAGCATTACATTGGTATCCTTGGTGCCCCATAATGTGCTAGACAAGTTGTGGAGATTAAAGAATGTCTTAAATAAACAAATGAATGAGGGAGGGGGAAGTGATGACAGCTGCAGAGTGATCTGATAGGAGTTAGAACTGTGCTCCAGTACTCTTCAGTGTGTTTCAGGTTAACATAATAAATTAGTTGTGGACACTTAAAGCACCTTCAGAGTATATATAGCTCACCAGGACATGATCTGGAAGCTCATTCAGCCCTAGAACAAGACAAACACTAAGGTGAACAGGGTGGATACTGAATTTTTCTTTTTTCTTTTTTCTCTTTCTCTCTCTCTTTTTTTAAAATGCTTGTTGCTTATCTATTTTTTAAAAATTAATTAATTAATTTATTTTTGGCTGCGTTAGGTCTTCATTGCTGTGCCCGGGCTTTCTCTAGCTGCGAGCAGGCGGGGGCTACTCTTTGTTGCGGTGCGTGGGCTTCTCATTGCGGTGGCTTCCCCTGTTGTGGAGCATGGGGTCTAGAGCGCAGGCTCAGTAGTTGTGGCTCATGGGCTGTAGAGCACAGGGTCAGTAGTTGTGGCGCAAGGGCTTAGTTGTTCCGCAGCATGTGGATCTTCCCTGACCAGGGCTCGAACCCGTGTCCCCTGCATTGGCAGGTAGATTCTTAACCACTGCGCCACCAGGGAAGTCCCCTTCCTCCCTCCCTCCCTCCCTCCCTCCCTCCCTCCCTCCCTCCTTCCTTCCTTCCTTCCCATGAAACTACTAAAAGAAATCCACTAGAATTAAATTAATCATGAAAGAGCTACAAAGCAGACACAGATTACTGGAGAGTTTACTAATTAATTAGCCTGCATTCAGCATGCCCTTGTTAGAGCAAATTATGCAATGTATATACACTGTGTCTCTCCTCTAGCACACACACAAAAGCTGGAGGCATGGGCAACAGGAGAGAAGAATAACCTATGCCAGTAGCTGGATTTTTACTCTTTCTAGTCACAGAATTTATACTGAACACCGATTTGAAGGCATAGGAGTTATAAATATTGCTGTGACTTCCTCAGAGGCACATAGAGTGTTGGGGAGGGGTGTATGCAAACATCGTATTAATTATGAGACAACAATAGGGGGCCCAATAAATACAACACGTGCCATTGAGTTTCAGAGGAGAGTAAAGACACGTTTCACTGGTGACAGGGATAAAAGAGTTCAAGACTTAGGCGATATTTGAATCAGACCGTGAAGTGTAGTTGAATGTCAGTCGGCTGAAATGAGGGGGGAAAGAAGCAGTGTGAGCATAAGACAGGATGGGAAGCACAGCATAGACTCCGACCCATAATACAAGTAAGTTATATGTGGGGAATTAGACTAGAAGAGAAAAGTTGAAGTAGTTTAAGCTCTGGGGAATTTGGGGCAAAGGCTGCCTTATGAAAGTCATTAGTGGGTATAGATAACCAGGTGCCTGAGAGTTAATACCAATAGTGGATCTAGATTGGTGTGAGACAGTAGGGTTTGGCAGTGTCTGTAAAGAAACTGAAACTACTAAGAGTCATGTGTTAAAAAAACCATAGTGTACAGACCCTGAACGCCCACTGTAACCCTCAGAGCAGGCGTGGTTCAGCTTGCAAAGTCCTGTGCTATGGACACTGATCATGACCTTGTCATCAAGGACCCTCTGCAAGTCAGTACAATTTACAAAAAGAGAAAAGGCTTCTTACCGACTGACATTTCTGGGGTTTAAAATCACCTCCTCAGTCTACCAGCACATAAAGGATCCTCTCGAGGGAAATAGGCACCTTTTAGTGAGGGACCCCTCAGCATCCTTCCTCTGTGGGAGCATCCTCGTCTGATGCTTCCCAGCAGGCATGCAATCCGCCTGCACGCCGAGTGTTTGAAGCTGTGTGCTCACCACTTCAAACTTCTGGATTTTTGAAATTTAGGGTCACTCAAATAAAGTTAAGTACTTTAACGATCATCCATCCCTATGGCCTCACCTCCCGATCCTGCCATGCATCTGCACTCCTCACAGAGCTTCCGCTGGTCCAGAATTGTGAACTTAATTTGCTTTTAGGAAAGGAGACATAGGAAATTGACCTGACTCAGCAACTTGACTGATTTAAGCCTGAAAAGTCCAAATGCTCAGAATGGAGTTGTCCCACCAGTTCTGAAGTCAGAGAATGGGAGAAACTAAACCTAAGTCCTGCACAGTGAATTAGTGGCAGAGACCTATGCCCCTGTTATTGTTGCTGTTCACTATTCCTGTAATGGCAAATCAACCTTATCGCACACACAACAAAGCCATGAGGAAAACAGCTCAGATGAACCACTCATTGCAGCTCGTATTCCTCACAGCTCCCATCTGGGGTCTCCTCACAGAGGAAGAGTTTAAACCTGATGATTTAATACTGAGAATGGGAATTCCCAGTTTTCTACCTCACAATTGAATTGATATAATTTTCTTCATTGTTTGTTCTCACTTTACCCTTCTTTGGGTCTTCAGCAACCAGAATAGTTACTGGTTAATGTGAAGCTGATTATTAGGAATGAAAACTGTATTCATCTTATTCTCTGAAGTCTTTTGGGAGAAAAAACATGTCTTGGTGAATCTGTTGTATTATTTCCAATTATTTTTGTTGTTGTTGTTGCTTTTAAATTTTATTTATTTATTTTGGCTGCGTTGGGCCTTTGTTGCTGTGCGCAGGTTTTCTCTAGTTGCGGCGAGCTGGGGCTACTCTGTTGCGGCGCATGGGCTTCTCATTGCAGTGGCTTCTCGTGTTGAGGAGCATGGGCCCTAGGCGCGCGGGCTTCAGTAGTTGCAGCACGTGGGCTCAGTAGTTGTGGCTCGCGGGCTGTAGAGCGCAGGCTTAGTTGTTGTGGCACACGGGCTTAGTTGCTCCACGGCATGTGGGATCTTCCCAGACCAGGGCTCAAACCCGTGTCCCCTGCATTGGCAGGCAAATTCTTAATGACTGCACCACCAGCCAAGTCCTATTTGCAAGACTGAATTAGTAAGTATACTGGTCATAAGAATTTAAGAGAACAGAAAGGAAGAGGAAAGTAAAGCACAGGAAAAAGATTATTTGATAAGTTTTAAATGAGCAGTTTGTGGTTCTTTAAATGGGAAAGATATCGGTTATTTCCTCTATTGCAACCTACTTTGCTAGCCTGTTGACAGTAATAATAATCTATGTTCTGAAGCATTTACTACTTAACATACAATTTAAGAGTAACTTAACAATTTCCCCCCAATCTTTTTTTTTAATGCGTTAATGTAGGTTTATTTTTTTATTATTTTTTTGAATTTTATTTATTTTATTTTTTTATACAGCAGGTTCTCATTAGTTATCTATTTTATACATATTAGTGTATATATGTCAATCCCAATCTCCCAATTCATCCCATCACCACCACTACCCCCACCTCCCCCCTTGGTGTCCATACATTTGTTCTCTACATCTGTGTCTCTATTTCTGCCTTGCAAACAGGTTCATCTGTATCATTTTTCTAGATTCCACATATATGCGCCCCCTAGTCTTCTGAAATACATTTTTTTAAAACACTTTCTCAGTGGTGTTGTCCATAAATCTCATGCCCATGAGAGCTACTTATATACCCCCTATAGTATTAATGGGACAGACGGTGGTGTTTCCTCTCTACAGATCTGCCAGGGATTTCCCCCTCTATTTCTGGAAACTCCCTACAATTCCAAGTCCAGATCTTTCTCAAGAGGATTAGACTGAAGTTACTATAAGGATTGCCAAACACACAGCCCGATCCACTTTTCTAGTTAGCATTGCTGCACAGAGGAAACCTGAAGTGTTGCTCAAGTGTAGTTGGGTTCCATGGGGGGCTTCAGTTCATAGCATGTAAATTAACATCTCTTCTAGGACTAGGAGAGTTCATGTCACCTCCATTCCATGTGATATTCTGCCCAGTCTGATATATAGTTGAGCTGAATACATCATTGAAAAATCACTGTTTATATTTCCTATAGCTTGGAAGATCCCAGATGGATATTAAAAATAAATAAACAACTAATCAAGACTCGGAAAAGTTTCAGTTAGGCAAGATGAATAAGTTCTTGAAATCTGCTGTACAACATGGGCCTATAGTTAACAGTACTCTATTGTGCACTTAAAAAATGTGTTAAGAGGGTAGATCTCTTGTTAAGTGCTCTTACTACAAACACATAAAAACAAAAACAAAAGGGCACAACGGAACTTTTAGAGGTGATTAATATGTTTATTACTGTGATTGTGGTGATGGTTTCATGGGTGTAGAGCTAAGTCCAAACACATCAAATTGTACACATTAAACATGCACAGTTTTAAATATTTCAATTACACCTCAATAAAGCTATACTTAAAAAGACTTGGAGAAGGGTGAGCAGATGGGAAAGGTGGTAAAGATAAGTGCCCATGGATAGCCCCAGAAAATATATAATATTCAGATATAAGCGTAGGAAGAAGTCCCAGACCTGGAGTAAGCAAGAAATTTGGTTCAGGAGTTCATCACTTGGATCTCAACCATCCCAAAACCATTATGGCTAATATTTGGAATAGATGCATAAACCAAATTTATTTTTGTCTACACATTGTTAAATTTTAGATAAAACATCACGACTTCATGGATGGAATGAGAACTCAGTTGAACTAGGTAGCTTAAGAGCTCAGACTCTGAGTCAGAGGGCCTGGGTTGGAGTCTTAGTTATGCCATTTACTAGGCATGTGATTTGGGACAAGTTGTTTTATCATTCTGGGTTTTCTGTTTTGTTTTGTTTTGATCTGTAAGACAGAGACAATAATATAACCTAACTCAAAGAATATTTTGTGAAGTAATCCGTGTGAATTCTTTAGGCAATTTCTTTGTGTATGGTAAGTGCTCAAATATTAATTATTAGTATTAAGGCAAGATAAAAAAAATGTCCAAGGTGACAAAATGGTTCAGAGGGGAAGACTGAAGAAATCATAAAGGAAGAGGAGGGCAGGGCAAGTAAAATTTGAGAGGAAATGTGAGGAGAACAGAGTAACAATGGGGGTGAGATAACACTTCATAATGAGAGCTATGTGTTTCTATTTCATAACCTCCATTTCTGCAAGTTAATATGTCAAGGCCAAAGCAAAGTGATGAGCTAACATGGGCAATGTGGAACCTGACAAATTCTTCTGCTTCACCTACTAACCCCAGGGGAGAATGCACTATCAAAGGGATTTGGTAGGCTAAGGCAAAGGGCACCATATGATCCAACTAGAAGGGACTCCAGCAAGATCAGAAGCCATGATTTTATAGTCATTGTAAACATAAAGAGCACATGTAGTTCCTCAATAACAATCCTTATGTATCCTTGTGTATCCCCTCATTTTTAGGTTCTTAACCTGTTTTATAAGCTTTTCCCAGAACCTTCCTATTTTACTAACTGAAAAATTGCCCTGGAGAACAAAAGTGACCTCAGCCACGTTGGAAAACAAAGACTCGGCTCCTTGAGAAGTGTGCCTGAACTTTTCATCAATTTATGCTTCAGGGGTCTTATTCCTCTTCCAGAATGATACCCCCATCCTCACCCCAAGTAATGGGATTACAGCATCATACTTTGGGAGAATTAAAAACGCCCCTCATGATAAGAACACGAGAAGGAATATTCAATTGTCTGTGTGTGGACGATGCAGCCAGACACCCTATCATTGAAGTACGGCTGATGAAATTTCAGCTAGAAAACATCCTGTGATCATGCAAAGGCAGGCAAACAGTATAGCTTAATGAAGGGCAGTCAGAAGAACAAACTGTCTCCCAAACCAAGGGAAGATGAGGAAAAATATGAGAACGCATTTGGCTAGTTAGAGTTGTGAAGGGAAAACAGAGCTTGAAAAATCTGCGGTGAAGTTTATGGTTAGGGAAGGGGCAGGGAGCCATGGAACTGCAGGAGTCCAGGAAATGAGGGATCTTTTTTCTTTGTAAATTATATTTTGTAAATCTGTCCTTTGAACAGGAAAATAAATGAAGAAAACTTTGCGGGAAAAACAATGGAAACATGATGATCCCATGAAAATAACCATTACACCTGACCCCCTTAAATCTAAGCATTTCTGAATAAATAGAACTAGAATCCCTGCATCTGGTACTCTTTTTTTTTTAATTTTAGAATTTTATTTATTTTTTTATACAGCAGGTTCTTATTAGTTATCCATTTTATACACATCCATACGTTTGTTCTCTACATCTGTGTCTCTGTTTCTACCCTGCAAACCGGTTCATCTGTACCATTTTTCTAGGTTCCACGTATATGCGTTAATATACGATATTTTTTTTTCTCTTTCTAACTTACTTCACTCTGTATGGCAGTCTCTAGATCCATCCATGTCTCTACAAATGACCCAATTTCGTTCCTTTTTATGGCTAATATTTCATTGTATATATGTACCACATCTTCTTTATCCATTCGTCTGTCGATGGGCATTTAGGTTGCTTCCATGACCTGGCTGTTGTAAATAGAGCTGCAATGAATATTGGGGTACATGTGGCTTTTTGAATTATGGTTTTCTCTGGGCATATGCCCAGTAGTGGGATTGCTGGGTCATATGGTAATTCTATTTTTAGTATTTTAAGGAACCTCCATACTGTTCTTCATAGTGACTGTATCAATTTACACTCCCACCAACAGTGCAAGAGGGTTCCCTTTTCTCCCTTTTCTCCACACCCTCCCCAGCATTTGCTGTTTGTAGATTTTCTGGTGATGCCTGTTCTAACTGGTGTGAGGTAATACTTCATTGTAGTTTTGATTTGCATTTCTGTAATAATTAGTGATGTTGAGCAGCTTTTCATGTGCTACTTGGCCATCTGTATGTCTTCTTTGGAGAAATATCTATTTAGGTCTTCTGCCCATTTTTTCATTGGGTTGTTTGTTTTTTTAATATTGAGCTGCATGAGCTGTTTATATATTTTGGAGATTAATCCTTTGTCCGTTGATTCGATTGCAAATATTTTCTCCCATTCTGAGGTTGTCCTTTCTTCTTGTTTGTAGTTTCCTTTGCTTTGAAAAAGCTTCTGAGTTTCATTAGGTCCCATTTGTTTATTTTTGTTTTTATTTCCATTACTCTAGGAGGTGGATCAAAAAAGATCTTGCTGTGATTTATGTCAAAGAGGGTTCTTCCTATGTTTTCCTCTAAGAGTTTTATAGTGTCTGGTCTTACATTTAGGTCTCTAATCCATTTCGAGTTTATTTTTGTGTATGGTGTTATGGAGTGTTCTAATTTCATTCTTTTACATGTAGCTGTCCAGTTTTCCCAGCACCACGTATTGAAGATACT
>NC_041224.1:85656137-85704640 GCF_002837175.3 Physeter macrocephalus
AGGTTTATTCCTAGGTATTTTATTCTTTTTGTTGCAGTGGTAAATGGGAGTGTTTCTTTAATTTCTCTTTTAGATATTTCATCATTAGTGTACAGGAATGCAAGAGATTTCTGTGCATTAATTTTGTATACTGCAACTTTACCAAATTCATTGATTAGCTCTAGTAGTTTTGTGATGGCGTCTTTCGGATTCTCTAAGTATAGTATGATGTCATCTGTAAACAGAGACAGTTTTACTTCTTCTTTTCCGATTTGGATTCCTTTTATTTCTTTTTATTCTCTGATTGCTGTGGCTAGGACTTCCAAAACTATGCTGAATAATAGTGGCGGGAGTGGAGATCCTTATCTTATTCCTTAAGAATCCTTGCATCCCTGGGATAAATCCCACTTGATCATGGTGTATGATCCTTTTAATGTGTTGTTGGATTCTGTTTGCTAGTATTTTGTTGAGGATTTTTGCATCTATATTCATCAGTGACATTGATCTGTAATTTTCTTTTTGTTGTAGTATCTTTGTCTGGTTTTGGTATCAGGGTGATGGTGGCCTCATAGAATGAGTTTGGGAGTGTTCCTTCCTCGCAATTTTGGAAGTTTGAGAAGGATGGGTGTTAGCTCTTCTCTAAATGTTTGATAGAATTCGCCTATGAAGCCATCTGATCCTGGACTTTTGTTTGTTGGAAGATTTTTAATCACAGTTTCAATTTCATTACTTATGATTGGTTTGTTCATATATTCTATTTCTTCCTGGTTCAGTCTTTGAAGGTTGTGCTTTTCTAAGAACTTGTCCATTTCTTCCAGGTTGTCCATTTTATTGGCATAGAGTTGCTTGTAGTAGTCTTCAGGATGCTTTATATTTCTGTGGTGTCTGTTGTAACCTCGCCTTTTTCATTTCTAATTTTATTGATTTGAGTCCTCTCCCTCTTTTTCTTGATGAGTCTGGCTAATGGTTTATCAATTTTGTTTATCTTCTCAAAGAACCAGCTTTTAGTTTTATTGATCTGTGCTATCGTTTTCTTTGTTTCTATTTAATTTATTTCTGCTCTGATCTTGATTATTTCTTTCCTTCTGCTAACTTTGGGTTTTGTTTGTTCTTCTTTCTCTAGTTCCTTTAGGTGTAAGTTTAGATTGTTTATTTGAGATTTTTCTTGTTTCTTGAGGTAGGCGTGTATTGCTATAAACTTCCCTCTGAGAACTGCTTTTGCTGTATCTCATAGGTTTTGGATCGTTGTCTTTTCATTGTCATTTGTCTCTAGGCATTTTTTGATTTCCTCTTTGATTTCTTCAGTGATCTCTTGGTTATTTAGTAACATGTTGTTTAGCCTCCATGTGTTTGTGTTTTTTACATTTTTTCCCTGTAATTTATTTCTAATCTCATAGCGTTGTGGTCAGAAAGATGCTTGATATGGTTTTAATTTTCTTAAATTTACCGAGGCTTGATTTGTGACCCAAGATGTGATCTATCCTGGAGAATGCTCCGTGTGCACTTGAGAAGAAAGTATAATATGCTTTTTTTGGAAGGAATGTCCTATAAATATCAATTAAATCTATCTGATCTATTGTGTCATTTAAAGCTTCTGTTTCCTTATTAATTTTCTGCCTGGATGATCTGTCCATTAGTGTAAGTGAGGTGTTAATGTCCCCCACTATTATCGTGTTACTATCGATTTCCTCTTTTATAGCTGTAAGCATTTGCCTATGTATTCAGGTGCATATATATTTATAATTGTTATATCTTCTTGTTGGATTGATCCCTTGATCATTATGTAGTTTTCTTTCTTGTCTCTTGTAACATTCTTTATTTTAAAGTCTGTTTTATGTGATATAAGTATTTCTCCTCCAGCTTTCTTTTGATTTCCATTTGCATGGAATATCTTTCTCCATCCGCTCACTTTCAGTCTGTATGTGTCTCTAGGTCTGAAGTGGGTCTGTTGTAGACAGCATATATATAGGTCTTGTTTTTGTATCCATTTGGTGAAACTGTGTCTTTTGGTTGGAGCATTTAATCCATTCACTTTTAAGGTAATTATCCATATGTGTGTTTCTATTACCATTTTCTTAATTTTTATGGGTTTGTTTTTGTAGGTCCTTTTCTTCTCTTGTGTTTCCCACTTAGAGAAGTTCCTTTAGCATTTGTTGTAGAGCTGGTTTGGTTGTGCTGAATTCTCTTGGCTTTGCTTGTCTGTAAAGCTTTTGATTTCTCTGTCGAATCTGAATTAGATCCTTGCCGAGTAGAGTAATCTTGGTTGTAGGTTCTTCCTTTTCATCACTTTAAATATATCATGCCACTCTCTTCTGGCTTGTAGAGTTGCTGCTGAGAAATCAGCTGTTAACCTTATGGGAGTTCCCTTGTATGTTATTTGTCATTTTTCCCTTGTTGCTTTTAATAATTTTTCTTTGTCTTTAATTTTTGTGAATTTGATTACTGTGTGTCTCGGCGTGTTTCTCCTTTGGTTTATCCTGCCTGGGACTCTCTGCACTTCCTGGACTAGGGTTGCTATTTCCTTTCCCATGTTAGGGAAGTTTTCAAATATAATCTCTTAAAATATTTTCTCGTGTCCTTTCTCTCTCTCTTCTCCTTCTGGGACCCCTATAATGCAAATGTTGTTGCATTTAATGTTGTCCCAGAGTTCTCTTAGGCTGTCTTCATTTCTCTTCATTCTTTTTTCTTTATTCTGTTGCGCAGCAGTGAATTCCACCATTTTGTCTTCCACGTCACGTATCCGTCCTTCTGCCTCAGTTATTCTGCAATTGATTCCTTCTAATGTATTTTTCATTTCAGTTATTGTATTGTTAATCTCTGTTTGTTTGTTCTTTAATTCTTCTAGGTGTTTGTTCTTTAATTCTTCTGGGTCCTTGTTAAACATTTCTTGCATCTTCTTGATCTTTGCCTCCATTCTTTTTCTGAGGTCCTGGATCATCTTCATTATCATTATTCTGAATTGTTTTTCTGGAAGGTTGCCTATCTCCACTTCTTTTAGTTGTTTTTCTGGGGTTTTACCTTGTTCCTTCATCTGGTACATAGCTCTCTGCCTTTTTATCTTGCCTGTCTTTCTGTGAATGTGGTTTTTGTTCCACAGGCTGCAGGATTGTAGTTCTTCTAACTTCTGCTGTATGCCCTCTGGTGGATGAGGCTATCTAAGGGCTTGTGCAAGTTTCCTGATGGGAGGGACTGGTGGTAGTTAGAGCTTGGTGTTGCTCTGGTGGGCAGAGCTGAGTAAAACTTTAATCCACTTGTGTGCTGATGGGTGGGGCTGGGTTCCCTCTCCCTGTTTGTTTTTTGGCCTGAGATCACCCAATACGGGAGCCTACCTGGGCTCTTTGGTGGGGCTAATGGCAGACTCTGGGAGGGCTCATGCCAAGGAGTACTTCCCAGAACTTCTGCTACCAGTGTCCTTGTCCTAACAGTGAGCCATAGCCACCCCCTGCCTCTGCAGGAGACCCTCCAATACCAGCAGGCAGGTCTGGTTCAGTCTCCTATGAGGTCACTACTCCTTCCCCTGGGTCCCAATGTGTACACTAGTTTGTGTGTGCCCTCCAAGAGTGGAGTCTCTGTTTCCCCCTGTCCTGTCAGAGTCCTGCAATCAAATCCCGCTAGCCTTCAAAATCTGATTCTCTAGGAATTCCTCCTCCCATTGCCGAACCCCCTGGTTGGGAAGCCTGACTTGGGGCTCAGAACCTTCACTCCATTGGGTGTACTTCTGTGGTATAAGTGTTCTCCAGTTTGTGAGTCACCCATCCAGCAGTTATGGGATTTGATTTTATTGTGATTATGCCCCTCCTACTGTCTCACTGCAGCTTCTCCTTTGTCTTTGGATGTAGGGTATCTTTTTTGGTGAGTTCCAGTATCTTCCTGTCGATGCTTGTTCAGCAGTTAGTTGTGATTCCAGTGCTCTCGCAAGAGGGAGTAAGCTCACGTCCTTCTACTCGGCCACCTTGAACCAATCTCTGCATCTGGTACTCTTATTAGTCTTGGCTTCTAGGCTAATTGCCTAATGAAATAAACAATCTATCTCCCAATACTCCCTTACTCTACCAGTACTTACCCTTTTCTCTCCAAAGTGAAAAAAATATAATGGAAGTGACTTGCTGGGAAACTTAACATTGATTTTTAGTAAGTAATGGAACAAATACAATGAGAAAAAATCTGTAAGCATTAGAGAACAGAGGGATAATGATCAGCAAGTCAAACTGCAAATCTTTAAGGGAGAAATCATGCCCTGTATATGTGATCACCTTTTCTTCTTTCAATCAAATTGCACAGAACAGTGGTGTGGGAAAGTCAGCAGCAGTTAGCTACAAAACAAATCTTTTTTATAGACCTATGTAGTTCCAGTTCTCTACTACCCTTCAAGCACTTTAAATATATTAAATTAATTGATATCAGTCCTGAGTAGGCATTTTGCTAAAAGTGGGTTAGGGAAAAATCCACCAATCTTAAAAAAAAAGTCAAAGGATCTTTACAGTGGTGGTTGAAATGCCTTTTTTCTTTCTTTTCAATGTTATAGAGATTGATAAATTTCACAGTAAATCCAGACTCCATCCTGAACCTTTTTGCTGAGAACTAGGATTCATTTATTCACTTACCCTTCCCTTCACCTCCCTTCCCATTTCATACTTTCCCCTCCCTTCCTCCCTTCTGTTCTCCCTCCCTCTCCTTCCCTCCCTCCCTCCTTCCCTCCTTCCCTCCCTCCCTTCCTTCCTTCCTTCTTCTAAGTATTCTTTTTCTGTCTTCAATGATGATAATAAGGTGTAGTGAAAGGCACAGGAGTTTTGAAGTTAGCAGACTTCAGTTTGATTACCAATGCTAAAATGCAATACTTGTGTGAATTTAGATGTGGCCATCAGTCTTTCCTAGTTCTTGATATATTCCCATTAGATGGAAATACTAATACTTACCCAGCAAGGTGTGAGGATCAGGAAAATATGTGTCAAATGTCTGGCACACACTAGAGTCCTCTTTGTTTCCATGACACCCCTTCCCAGCCTCTCTGGTCACTGATTCTCAAATTGTTGATTTCTTCACTTTCTCATCCAGTTGTTAAATGTTGAGCTGCCTTATGGCTTAATTCTTAGCCCTCAGCTTTTGCTTATTTATATTCTATCTTTAAGGGACCCTATTATGTTCAAATAACAAATATATACAGATAATGGTCAAATTGCTGTCTCTAGCTCTGACTTCTCCCCAGAGCCCCATACTTACATGGCCAACCACCTCTGTGACAGCTTCCCTGGATAACCCAGACTTAGTTTATCACAAGTGGTGTTAAAGAGATTTTGTCTACATCCCAGCACTGTACTTATTCCTCCTTATTTTTTTTAGCTGGATAACTAACACTAGTATCTACCCAATTATCATACTCAAAACCTGGGAGTCATTTTTGATTTCTTCTCTTCCTTCATGTTTCCTTTCTGCTGTTTATATCTTCAAAATATACCTTAAATAAACTTGTTTATTTTTATTTTTATTGCTACCACTGTAGATTGTATTAATGTCTCCAAGTATTCATTCTCTCCTTCTTCTAAAAAGGATTGACTATGCATGTTCTTTGCCATGGAACTCGTAGGACCTCCTATGAGAGGAGTTTACTTTCCTGCTCAAGGTCCTATTTGCAATATGTGGTCATGTAAAATGTAAATATTTTCAGTGTAAAATGTGACTGCTTCCTCAGCTGTGTATCACTGCTCTCCTGCAGTGGGCAATAGTTATCTATAACCATGGGTTTTGCCAGACGAGAATGATGACGGGAAAGACAGCAAAGTTGTTGAGAGTAAATGTCAGGGGTGATTATAATATAGACCATGGAGTATAAGCTGGGTAAGAAGGGAAGTGAGGATGTGAAAGAGATGAGGGGCATGAAAAGGTGACAGGGCCCATGAATGGAGGTTCTGGCAGAGTTGAGGATTCTTGGAGTCAAGGTTCTAGATGATGGTTTCTAGAAGATAAACGATGCTTGAAAATGGAGGGGTGAAATGATTACATTAAAAGTTCCCTAGGTGTGACCTTTGGGAGTAAATAGATGAGATCAAGGACAAGGCTTCTGGAGGCAAAGAAACCAAGGAACTAAGGGACCAGCATGTTGGAGGGGTCACCTGTGTGGATGTTGAAGTCTTCAAGAATTACAACAAGTTTTGGATCAATGTAGTGCTAAAATACTCAAGGAATGAAGAGAAGTGACCTGAAGCATGTAAGTGACTTTATGGGGAAGGATAATCAATAATAAAAGTATAGTCTTTTGGCACAGACATCAAAGGAGCTGGGGATGGGGTGGAGTTTACAGAGGAGGAAGGAACAGTGACCTTGTGGTGAAAATGAGGAGCAAGAAAGTTATTTAGAATCAGTGGTACATGAGATGTGACAGGAAAAAACCAGCCAATATTTGAGAGTGCTGTACAGGAGATAATATCCTTGAAGGATAGTCAGTAGAGCTGGAAGTTAAATGTAGGTTGAATAAATGAATGAATGTAGTGTTGTTATTATTGCATTTCTTTTAAGTTGCCACTATATGACAGGATAAAAGGGAACAAAATAAATAATTTCATTCAAGGAGCTCAGAGGAGTAGAGACAAACACAGAGACATGTTCTAGGTGTTCTGGGAACACAAAAAGGATCAAGTAACTCCTCCAGGGTGGTGTAGAGCCCTGTGATAGGTCAGAGGAAGTTTCTTAGAGAAAGGGGTGGTTCAAGGATAATTAAGTAGTTGCTGGGAGGTTAGGTTAGCAGAGGAAACAGCCTAGGAAAAGTCCAAAAGGCATGAGGGCATCACACAATACTAGGCCCAGCCTAAGAGTGATGGCTGCCTCTTTTACCGATGCTCTATTAAGAGACAAAGGCATAGGTGAATATCTAGGTAGACATTGGTGTGCATTATTTTCATATGTGTGTATCTGCACGTGTGCCAGCGTGAGCATCTGTGACAGTTTTTCCTGTGGGATCCTTTCTCTTCTAATGCTGATACACTCTTTCTGAAACATTCTTTGTAAAGTGAGTTTACCCCTTCCTGGCAGGGCATAGAGTGGTATGTGCACCACTAAGTCAAAGACCAGAGTGACATGTTGAATTGTATTCTGGTGCCACCAGGAGGTATACACTACATGCATTCATGGATGAATCAGCCCTAAGATGCAAGGCACACACATACATACTTGTAGATTTCACTATAGCCCTTCTCAGTAGAGCTGTGGTTGGAGGAGCCATCCACTGGACTATGAGCCCTGAAAGGGCTGATTCACGTCTTATTCATCACTGGGGTCCCTGCATCTAGCTCAGCGTCTGGCATAAAGCATGGACTGAAAAACCATTTGATGATATTTTATTTAACCTTCACCAATGGAGTCAAAGAGCAGAGAAATATGAGAAAGAAATCATTCAGCAATACTGTAATGGAATATCATAGTATTAGCTTAAGAGTACATTGTGCTTTGTAAATTTTAAGACATTGAAATATACATTGATTTATTGGATCCACAAACAATGTACAGAGTTATATGGCATGCTTATCAACTTCTGCTTTACATAGCAAAGCACAGTGTCTCCATTAATACGTGAGAGAGTCATGGCCCCAAGATAATACTTGGAGGAGCCGGGGCTCGATTATCTGGTTTTCTGATCCACTGGTCAGTGCTAGATGCAAGTTCTGGAAAATGCATTGTGCTTCAGCAACAAGAAAGCCAGG
This sequence comes from Physeter macrocephalus, assembly GCF_002837175.3. Lineage (NCBI taxonomy): Eukaryota > Metazoa > Chordata > Mammalia > Artiodactyla > Physeteridae > Physeter > Physeter macrocephalus. Next base: position 85,663,811 of record NC_041224.1, read on the forward strand.
GCTAATTTTGGCTGCATTGAGTTGGGTTCCCAGCATGGAACAGTTAGAGGAGAGTAGGTATTGAGTCTAAGTCTCAGTGCTGGTTACTTGATTTGTTTGACCTTGAGCAAGTTAGCACACTTCTGTGAGGATCAGCTCCTCCGTCTATATCAAGAAGACAATTACAACCAAAGCATGATGAAGCTTTAACGTAGGATCATGCATAAACATGTATAGTGCTAGGCACAATAGTAGGTACTCAGAGTTGGTGCGTACTACATACTATTATGATCACTAGATGCACCATGTTTAGTGGCAGTTAATTGGTGACAGGGTGCAACAATGAATGGTGGGAATGTGGTTTTTCTCATTGGTCAGTTGCACATGGGGCACTTTTACTTTCTATGCTTTGGCACAAATTAAAAATGTACTTGGAGAAAAGGGATATGAAAGTGTAGACCATGTTTTCCCTCCCTTCTAGATTGTGTTGAGTCAAAGAGAAGGAAGGGAAAGAGTCAAGCAGGACTCGGAATGATGGGGACGCTAATGATAATGGCACTAAATCAAAAGGTGCAACCTTGATGAAACACTGGCCTGAGAAGGGAGTGTGATTGCACTATTCAAATATTTACCAAACGAAAACATAGGGAAGTGTGAGACATCCTGCCGTAATCAGGGACCTTCCACACCACAGTGGGGACACTGAGATAAAGACTTAAGAAGACTCTCGTGGCATTGAGACTGGCTGAACTTGTGAATTCAGAAGTGTCAGCTGAGGTGTCAAGCAGTAGCACGTGGACTGGCAAAGACTATGTCACTCTGCAGGAGGTACCTTGGGAAGGAGATGTCACTTTAAAAAATGTTTTGAATTTCAGTTTAGTTCCCATGTGTTAAGGCCCCCAAAATAGACTCTCCAATAATCAGAAGGGTCTTTTGTGTGTGTGTGTGTGGTACGCGGGCCTCTCACTGTTGTGACCTCTCCCATTGCGGAGCACAGGCTCCAGACGCACAGGCTCAGTGACCATGGCTCACGGGCCCAGTCGCTCCGCGGCATGTGGGATCTTCCCAGACCGGGGCACGAACCCGCGTCCCCTGCATCGGCAGGCAGACTCTCAACCACTGCGCCACCAGGGAAGCCCCAGCAGAAAGGTCTTTATTGGATAAGAGAAAAGCATGGGGATAGTACTTCCCAAGACCCTATTTTCATTTCTCATCACAAACTAGCTGTCTTTAGATTCATTGTCTCTCCATACTAAACTGTAAAGAAAGATAGAGCTGAGTGCAACTGAAACTGGAAAATATATATAAAAAAAGAATTTAATAATAAAATGGGATATTTTCCATGGGACAGGAGCTTGATTCTGAGTTCCCAGTTTGAGGCACTAAGGAGCAATGGGTTGATATGCTTGGAGAATCATTGAACGCTAAGCTGCAAAGACCCTACAGATGATCAGGTCTAAACACTTATTGTATAAATGAAAGAACCAAGGTCCAGAGAGGTTCAGTGACCTGCCCAAGGTTCTCTAGTGAGTTTCCTGTGTAACATCAGAACAGGTGCACTTAGGATGAGAATACCTGTATTTAGACTTAGCTCCTACGCAGGCTTACCCTGTACTCATAAGCAAAACTTTTGTAATAGGCAAATTCCTCACTTTCCCTGTATGAAAATGGAATACAGGGAGATTTTTTTAGACTTGACTTCAAAAACATGCACTGAACCTCGACAAAATGTGCTGTGTTCTTGGTTCTAAGCTCATTGTATAAAGGCAAGGAGATGTCCTTTTCCTTTCTGGGAGACCTCAGTTGGGCAAGTTTGTCAGGGTCTGACAGAGTCATTGAACTGGGAAGGATGTGCCTCTTTTACAGATGTGATAAGTGTCCTGAAAAAATAAGTAAATACAGCACAGTTACATAGGAAATAAATGGCGCTGAAGGACCGGGGTCCTTAGCTTCTTGCTCTAGGGCTTTTCTCATTTTCTCATGTGACATCATCTAAGTATAAACAAACCACAGTTGACACAATTGGCTCTTCTCCTTTTGCATGAGGAGCTGCACTTCTAAAGCAATTCCATCTTGCAACAAGGTTCTTGCTGGTGGCTTATCTACAGCTGCCGAGGGTTATGATAGGAGGTACATTCAGGGGCCTCAGCCAGACACGTGGCCCTATAAGCACTGGCACAGCTATCTTCTCACCTCTAGCCTCTTTTCCTGTTGAGCCTTAAGGAAGTTAAAGACAAAAACCTTGCCTTTATTTAAAATTTTGACACTATGATCATTATGAATTTTTTGCATTAATTTTGATTTTTAAAAATACTGCATTAAAATATTATTTACCTTGATTACTGAGGTTTTCTTATACCTCCTTGAGTTTTGCACCTGGGATTTTAGATTGGATAGAATTCCATGCTTCCCTTGACTTTCTGTAGCCTTTGGGTTCACTGTGTCAAAATTAAGATAAAAATGGATAGATTCCACCCATTTTCCAGAGGACTCTAACCTACACATTCAGATTCAGATTGCATTAAGAAATAAACATATGCAGTCATAGAATGTAGTTCCATGCAGGAGAAGTTTTGTGTGTTTTGTTCTCTGATATATCCACAAAGCTTAGCATAACACTTATCAAAATGTAGGAGCTCAGTTAATATTTGTTGATCAGATAAGTAAATGCAGTAACACTCTATTGTTCTTAGTGTTTATAATCTGCTAACATTTTGTCTAAGTTACCTCCAACAGAGTCTTACAGGACCATAACCAAGTTCTAGTAGTTCTTTGAGACTTGGCCTCTCTGTATTGGCTGGCCACTTAGAGGATTCTAAGCAGATAATAAGGATGATGGTGATTGTAAAACAGTTCACTAGTAATGCTAGATTTTAACTACAGAGTAGCTCAGAAGCTACCATTTGCTCATTTGGTAGCCTTAGCCAGGTTTCCCCATGTTTCTGGACGTAAAATTCGTCATTTGGCAATAATAAAAAGTTATCACAAACAGTTTGGTAAGGATTAAGAAAGAATACGTAGAAGTGAGTTTTATAAGTGGTAAAGATCCTGTAAATTTAAGAATGTATGTTTACTAATTCCTTGCAGAAGCAAAAATCTTTGGATTTGTACTTGTATATTAACAAAATTGTACTTACATACCAACAAACAGAGAAAAGGCATGATTATATATGCCCCAAATTGTTGAATTATGCTTCTGGCCTTTCTGGACTGATACTAGGCTCAGCTGAGTTTTTCTTTTCTACTACTAACTGACCTAGAAAGAAGATTCATGTGCCCAAGGAATCATTTCATGGGTGGTGATATTGGGGCACTGTCCAATTCTCTCACTCTGATATTCACATTCAGCTTTCTCAGATCCTAAGGCTGGAGATTTCCCCTCCATTACTGAAAGCATCAAATGCCGCCAGGGATCCCCAAATCATGCTGTGATCTTTCTGCCTCTTACATTATCACCAGCAATAAATATTCTACAACAAGATTTGAGCTGACAGTTCAGGTGATTGATTTACCAAGCAGCAAAGTCTCCAACTTGGCTCTTCTGGGTTTCTATCAGATCCTGCAGGGCTAACAGGAAGGAAATCATGTTGGTTTTCTTTCCGCCTTCTGCCATGCTGGCAGATGAAACTTGAAAGCAAGCAAGAAGGAAAGAGGTAGAGGAGGAAGTAATCAATGTCACATAATGCCCCCCCCAAACTGATTTTGGGGTTGCAGGGTAAATCACTGGCCTGAGACAACCTAGAGGAGCTGGAGGTTTTCTGGATGCTTTTGAAATAAAGGTTGCTTGTGGGTAAGGCAGCAGGTTTAGAAGTCTGGAACCTCGGAATCTTGGGGAGCAGGAGGCTTAGAAATGTGTTCAGGGTACTGGCTTAGCCATTGGAACTGAATAAGGAAAAATCCCGGCCTATGACCATCTTATTTCCAGGTCATTCTTCCCTCCCACATTTACAGAAGTGGCATTTCTCCAGGGCATTGGTTGGCAGCCACTCTGCTTGCCTGGTTATCATATGAAGATTGAGAGGAAGGTTTTGCATAATAGTCTTATGAGGTGGGTCTTATAATAATCCCCATTTTACAGTTGCAACTACTGAGGCACAGCAAGGTTAATTGGCTTGTTCAAGACTATGCAGCCAGTAAATGGTAGAGACAAGTTTTGGTTGCAGGCAGTGGGGCTCCAGAGTCTATGTTTTTAATCTAATTTCTTGAAATATATTGTGTGTGTGTGTGTGTGTGTGTGTGTGTGTGAGAGAGAGAGAGAGAGAGAGAGAGAGAGAGAGAGTGTTTATCCAGGTTTATAGCTGTTCTCAGTAAGAGGTTGGTCTGATACAATCTACTCCATCAGAGCTGGAGATAGAAATTACATATGATGTGATTTTCAAGCATCTTTAACTGTGTAGGTGCTATTGTCAGTACCTCTTTTTTGATCCTTGTTCTCCAGTATTCCTGCTCATGCTGTGAATTCCTCAATATTTCTTCTATGTATCCCTAAATCAGACTGATTTGGTTTCAGTTCCTTGCACTTAAAAATCATGATTGATGTAAATTATTATAGAGATTATGAAAAGTAGTACTTTTTTGAAAACTGCATTCTCAAATACAGGGTACGTGGCCAGGAGTTCATTCTTCTGCATTTTTGAGACAGTCGAATGGAGTCCTTAGTAGGACAGACAGACTCTGAGGCTAGACTGCTTGGAATGGAGAACTGGGTTCCAGGATTTGCCGTGTATTAACTGTGTGCCTTGGGCAAGTCAGGGGATGTATCTGTGTCAGTTTCCTCATCTTAACATAGAAAAATGACCTTTGAACAGTGTGGGAGTTAGGGGCACAGACTTTCCATGCAGCTTAAAATCCACATATAACTTACAGTTGCCTCTCCAAATACAGGGTTCCTCTATGTACGGAGTTCCTCTCTATATACAGTTCCTTCTTATCCACAGATTCAACCAACCTCGGATCGTGTAGTACTATAGTATTTACTATTGAAGAAAAACTGTGTATAAATGGACCTGCACAGTTCCAACTATGTTGTTCAAAGGTCAACTGTATATCTCATATTTTTTTGTGAGCATTAGATGAGAAATTCAGTCACTGTTTAGAATACTGCCTGATACATAGCAACTACAGTAAAAAATTAACTACTATTATTAAAAGCCCAGGAATTTTTTTTTGGAAATATAACTAACACATATTGCCTGCTTGCTATGTAGGAGGCATGGTACTAATCATTCTATATGAGCTCACAACAGTCTTGAAGAGGGCTGTGTTAGCAAAATTTTATAGGTGAAGAAACTGATGCTCAGAAACGTCAAAGATCTCTTCTAGAATCTCACAACCAGAAATTGGCAAGTTTAGTACTTGGGTTTATCTGTATCTAATTGCAAGGCTTTTTATCCTCCACGTCTGTGAGATCTCATTTGGGAAGAAGAGAGGTCATTTGCATGGGGCACATGTATCTAGAGAATTCCCCATTCATACACTTACTGGTAATAAGAATAGGCACTCTTCACCATCTGTAACTAAACTCCTCCCACTTACCCTAGGTCTGTGACATCTCCAGTGACCCCTTACATGGGTTGAGTTTGACCCTCTCTGATGTCATGGTAAGAAGGGAGGTGACCTTCACTGAAGTCAAGCTTTATGCAAGACACTGCTCTACGCAGTTTGCATATTATTATTATGTTTTCATTTTTCAAATGCTTAGACTATAAGCAACCCCGGGACCTACATACAGTATATTCATTTTTGACCCAAGAAACTTAGCTTCTCAGAGGTTAAGAAACTTGCTCAAGGTCACACAGTTATCTAGAAGTATAGTTAGGATTGAAAACCAGGACTGTTTGACTCAAAATATGTATTTATGATGTAACATGACCATGACCAAGTTTCCCCATGAGAAAAGATGACTAGAGTGGTAATAAAATCATAATTCAAGTTGTAGTGAGAAGTATGGCATAATGGATTTCATGCAGCTTATGGCGGGAGTGACAAGGAGATCTGTAGTTGGAAAAGATGCAGAGACTCAGAACCATTGTAGGAAAAGAAGTGATGAGTAGATGATTTAGGCAAAGAGAGATGTGGACCATGTCTCAGGTCCACAAGGGGTGGGGACTGAGGGATGGAAGGAAAGCTGTGTAAAAATAGGCGCCTTTGCTTTGCAGAAGTCACACCTTGATGCTGGCTCTCCCTCCTGCTCACAGGCACAGCCAGCCCCTTCCCTGGCGAGGATTCAGTGTCACTATTGGTCTCTGCTTCCCCATCGCAAGGAAGCAATGCAGTCACTTCAGGAAAAACGGAGCAGAGACACAGCACTGGCTCTCTCCATGATGGGGCTGACACTCCTCCCCACTGGCTGCTTCCTCTTACATGATCCTCTGTAGACAAACAAAAATGAGGACCAGAGAGCAAGACTTCCCTCCCATTCCTGCCATTGTCCCGCGGTGAGTGAGCTAATGAGGGCTGCACTCCTGGTAGGTGAGGCAAACACTCAGGGAACGTAAAGAGACCCCATAGCACCCCCGTCACAGGCTCAGGATGTGTCTCCATCCAGGTTTCCTTTTTCTTTTGTGCTCCTGCTTTCCTGTGTCTATAATCATCACATTCCATGTGAAGTCACGACCTTGTTCCTTGGCTTATAAAGCTGTTTCACACACATGGCTTAAAAATATATATATATATATATATATTAATGCTGAGTGGGCAAAGGTAAAAGGAAAAAATATGTATATAATGAAATATATATTGAAAATACTTAGGATAATATATATTTTTATATAATATATATCTCTCTGCCCCTTTTTATATTTCTCCATAAGGGAAAGTATAATTTTATTTCTAACTTCATGGGGTCTTCTGACTCTCCTCACCAAGGCAATATTTGGCATGCATCACTATCCAAGATGTGTCCCTGGCAATAGAATGCTATGAAATGGGGTTCTGAAGTCAAATGAATTTGGGGCTATGAGTTATGTAAGAAAAGCAAACATCACTACTGCAGACTTTCTCAGTGCCTTTAATGCACTAGAGTGCATTGTGAAGCTCCAAAAGGCAGAAGTTATAGGCCGATAATTTGACCATGAAGTCCCCCTTCCTTACCTTTTGTAATAATTTCCTACAGGATCAATCAAGATTAGTGTTCCTTGGGGAGGACATATTAGGAATGTCATAGTAACAGGTTAAAATCATGGTGCAGGTATCAAAAGATCTAGGTTCAAATCCCACTAACTTGCTGTGTCATTTCTCATGAGTAACTTATCCACCCTTAGGATAATAGACTCACCATTGCACTTGGAAAGTGGTAGGAAATGGTGATTACCGTTATTATTTTTATCAGTATCGCTTTCAAAACCCTAATGCACTTGGGATAAGGAAGGACAGAGACATAATGTTCAGTCCTTAAACTATTCATCTGTACAGCAGGATGCCCAGAGGGCTGGACACCTCAAGGGTTCTAGACACTAAGTTTATAAAGACCCTCCCCCTGCAGCAGGGTGGTCTTATGAATAATTGAGCCCTTCTAGGAAGGGACAGGTTTATGGTTTTCTGATACTGTATGTGTTTGCAGCTGGCTAGTTCTGATAACACTCTTAAATAACCCCCTTCACCTTTAAGCCTGATATATTCGCCTCCTGTTTACAGTTCCAGGAGTTCTATTGCTATAAAAATAACCCAGCTTTAAAAAGGCAATGCTGTTTTTTTAAAGAGAATAAAAGTGCCCTGGCTAGAGCCTTAGTAATTTAGAGATGAGAAGCCCCGTCAGTGTGTTTCACTGTGGCCTAGATGGTCTTCTATCAGTGGAAAGCTGGATAGTTTTGTCCCTTTTGTTATAAAGTATAAAGAATAAAACTTCTGTCTGGATCATCCATATTTGGATCACCCCAGACCTTCCAGATGGGAGAGTTCATGCTGAATCTTATTAGCTGACTGACCATTAACTGGTCTGAGCTTCTTCATATGCAAATTAAAGAGGTTATTGTATTATCAATGCAGCCTGCCACCCAGGAAGTTCTATGATTCTGTGCAAAAGTGTTGCTAGGTATAATCCACAGTATTGTTTTCTTTTACTTTGAGGATATGATGGAAGGAATAAGATTGGGGGTTCTGCTAACGTTCAAGCTGTGCCAAAATTATCCCTAATTTTTTAGGGGGTTGCTGTCTAACTAGGGATATAAGACTAAAATAGAAAACAGAGTGTGAAGTTGAGTGGTTATTATGGAACACATATTACAAGTGCTTGTAGATTAATAGAGAGATTGCATTAGTTCAGGAATGGCTTTATGGGGAGGTGGGTAGACGGATGGGTGAGTGTTGGATGTGTCAAGAAAAGGAAAGTATTCTGACAGGGTTCTTTAATTTGCAAGGAAAAAGGATTTGACTCAAGGTATCCCATGTGAAAAATACAGTTTTAATACAAGGATAAGGTAATTTTGCAAATTCCACTTAGGAGAGGAAATTCAACCAAATTTTAGGTGAATAGAAATTAAGAAATAAAATGCTTTAGGATCCAGAGGTGACACTCTCACCAGACCTTAAAGGACTCTCAGAGGCCTGTTAAGAATGCCTGCTCAATCTCTTTCCTCTTGCAGGACAGAATGCTTATTCTTTATCTTGCCTACAGCTCCACCCAAATGCAGCTTCTGCTTTCCACTGGCAAAGCTCCTTTCTGTGTGGGTAGAACCCTACATATCCTTTGCCACTAGCCAGCCTATTGATTGTTTTCCCCAGAGTTAGGGGCCTATAATCGTCTAAGCCAGCCATGCGCAGGGATAGGGTCACACAATATATAGGACATTCTGTCCCAGGGGCTGGAGTCAGGACTGTTTATATTAGCAGGGAAGCATTCCCTAACAAGGAAGATAAGGGGCACTGCTAATGCAAAATGCCATGCCAGGTTAAGGAAAAGGAGGGGCAGAAACATTGAGATTGGGAAGAGAATTGCCTAGTTAGAGTGGACAGTGGTCTAAGGCAAAACTAAAAAGGAAGAATTCAGCCAGAGGACGCATGGCTTTGAAATTCAAGAAAATGATTCGGAAAAAAAAATAAGCACTGAAGATATAAAAGAATAGGATAATGAATTGTTGACAGTGATGATGGGGACAATGTTTAAGTCTTAAAGTGTGATAAAACATCACAGTTCTGCATGTTGATGGAACTTCTTAAGTTTTAGATCAGCAGGCAATCAAGCAGAAAAGGGAAAGAAACTTCATATATTGTGCTAATTGACCTTCAAGAAAAGAATTTGGTCCTTTATTGACTTTTGAAATACCACAGCTGGACGGAAAAGAGGCCAGGCTCAAGTTTCAAATTTGGCTTTAATGTTTGCTAGAACACATTTTATTTAACTTCTTGCTTTAGTTATTCAATCTGTAGAACAGAGGGGCAATGCTTACATCTAAGATTTGTTTTGAGGGTTAATGCAATGTGTGTAATATAATATTCAGCATATAGTAGATGTTTTATAAATGTTAATACCCTTTTTTCCCTCTAATCTTTGTTAGATCTAGGTCCCTATTAATTCTCCTTATCTACTGGGAAGTTTTTTAAACTACGGGTGGTTCAAAACTCATGCCAGGCTAAACATGATGAAAAGGAAGGTTAAGGCTCTTTGAATGGAGAGGAAGGCGGAGAGGCTGGTGATGACTTAGATAAGCAGCAGTAAAGCATTGAGCCATCTGTGCTTGCTGACGACAAGGGCATTCTTTTCATTTCATAGAAATAAAGGGAAGTGACCCAGACCACACAGCACCAATTGTCAGCGTTCCTTTCCTCGAGGATTTCCATTTTGCACTTGTTATGAGCCCCTACAAATGGAATCAGACTGTATGACTTTTCTAGACACCTCAAAAGGGAAGACTGATTTAAATTAGGTACAAATGAAACAATGCCCTCTGCTTTTGTGGAGTCCCTTTGTAAAGAAATAAATGGCAAGAGTGACTAGACCCTTCTTTACTTAAATTTTTGCAAAAGCCGGAAGTTGTTACTCTGGTAATCTAAATTTATACTTATTTGCCAAAGATGTTTTCTTTGGCTTGTTGTTTCCATGGGCTTGGGAGGATCATGAGATCTAATTATGGGATGCAGGGAAGGAAGGGGAAACACCTGCCCCCCTTCATCTTCTGCTGTCCCTAGGTGGTGCCAATGGCCCCCGCCTGTCCAAATCTTCTCCCTGTAGGTCACTCTTGGAGCTGTGTCATTCCCAGGGATTTGCCCAGATTGTCACAGAGAGGGAGCTGGAGGCTGACATTCATGCCATTGGCAGTGTCATAGAAAGAAGCCCTTCCTGCAGGGCCCCCTTTGTTCCTCTGGTAGAAAGAATCATGGTAAATACAAGTCTCCTTATGCAGATTAAATGGTTCCCACCGCTCTCTGCTTTGGTCTGTTAGTCACCAAATTAAATTCTGCATTGGAAAGAGTCAGAAGCCTACAGGTAGCTTGGTTCAGCAAATAATGAGGAAATCAACATACTTCAGTGCTTGTTATATGGACACATTCCCTGGAAACCGGGGGGGTGGGGGCAATAGTTAGCATATACAGTTTATTTAAAGATTTTAAAATTTTATTTCGCAGCACCTAGTCTTAAATCGTGCCTAGAGCAGGACTCAGTAACTATCAGCTGGATGAACAGATGAATTCTGAAGAGCCCCAAAGCATTTTGCTGTGGAGATATTACAGGCTTGTACACTTTAGCTCCCAAAGACGCTCACACTCAAGTTACATTCATTTTTGTTTTCAATTGTTTTTAAATTTTTATTTATTTTAACAGCTTTATGGAGATATAGTTTACATATTGTAATATCCACCCATTTAAGTACATTATCATTGATGTTGCATTTATTCTTGACCCAACTTTTGCTTTAATGAGAGGAAGGAAGAGTGCTTCTCTGATTGACCTGTAGCCCCTGCATCGGCAGGCGGACTCTCAACCACTGCGCCACCAGGGAAGCCCTTGCATTTATTCTTGACCCAACTTTTGCTTTAATGAGAGGAAGGAAGAGTGCTTCTCTGATTGACCTGTAGGGCAACCTAAGGAGGTTAAAGGTTATCACCAAAACTGTAATCCACTGGGATCCCAGGGCACAGTGCTTTCTTGCAAACCCATTTGGTCTCAGAACCACGGGACCTGTTTTTCCTCTTAGAAGCCTGGGCCTCTGGCAGGAGAGCGCCCCCTACTGGCAGGTTGTGGGATGAAGGATTTGGCTGTGGCTTTAAGTATATGTAGGCCCTGCACCTACATACCCACTTGAGAGTTCTTATCTGAATAGCCTAGTGGATCTCAATCAGGAGTGTTTAAAGTGCAGATTCCTGGGTTCCACCTCTAAAATACCTGGCTCAGGAGGGCTGATGTGGGCCCAAGGAAACTGTATTTTAGACAAGTTCCCAAGAGGATTCTGGTGTAGGTGGTCCCAGAGACCATTTCATTCTGAGACTATTTTGAGAGACACTGAATGAATTTACATCAACGTCAGAATGGTTATGGGTTGGAAATGTTGTCTTCATTGGTCTAAACAGATCTAGTTTTATCTACCTAACGCGGCCCTTCTGGTGCATCTAATTAAAGACACACATACACACATGCACAAAAGAAAAGGCAAGCTAATATGGATACATAAGGAAAAGTCATTTAGAAGTTAAATGTATATAGTTTTATTGTGAAAATAATTTTTTAGAACGATCCATATCTTGTTTAAATATATCTTGAAACTGTTAGCTGAGCCTAAGTCCCTGCTGGGAAATGAATGGAATGGGAAATTCAAGCCTAGTCTAAAAAAAAAAAAAAAAATTCCAAAGACTAATGGTTTCCAGCCACCTTAGTTAAGGCAGGACTTCTTATTGACAGGGATACTTAGCTTTGGAAATAACGGTTGAAATAGAAATTGAGGACACTAGCTGATGAGCCTGCTTTGCATATTTATATATCCTGTCAGGTCTTTGCACTGAGCTTTCTGCCTAGGAATAAATGTGCTTTTATTGTTTGTCCCAGCCTCCCCTTTTCTCACAGAGCTCCTGCCATGCCAAGAGAGATATGAAAAAAGACCAAGTGATCTGCTATTGAAGCTGGAAGAAATATCTCCCTTCCAGTGACCTTCCGAGATAATGAGCAGATATGGTTTTCTAATATAAAGGGAATAAATCAAGGGACCTTTCAGGGAACCCGGGCAATAACAGTGGAGTCCAAGACCATCAATTCCAACAGCAAAAGACAGAGGCACCTTTCCCTATAGATCAATGTTAGACTACAACAAAGTGGGAGACATGTCCCCACCAGAGTGGGGAGAGGGGTTAAAATAGATCCTCTTCCTCCCTCCCTCCCCCACTCCCAACTTGCTCTGAGTCCTGGAACTAATCTGGGAGAAAATCACACCTTCACAGGATGTTTCTCTAGCCATTATTTTCTGTCGATTGGGCTGATACATAGTTTTGAGAGATGGATTGTTTGTCTTTGTCTTTAGCTTATTTTAATTTTTTGCTGTGAATTCATTGCTAGACACAGTTGCATATCAGAGTTATTTCAAAGGCTTCTGTTGATCTGCAGAGCAGCTCTGGTCTTCATCTGCAACCATTAGTCCCTCTGCAGAGGCACATTTAGGGACAGGGCTAGAAGTGGAGCCACCAAGTGTCAAGGTCCTACTAGACCTTTGGATGAAGATAGTTCATGGGGCATCTCTGCCCTAGACCTATTGCTGTACACATGACAACAAATGGTTGTTATTTATGTAGTATCATAATACACCAATGAGAACAAAGAGGAGATGTATGTTCAATTTAGGAACAATGTCTGTTATGTTAAGAATCATCACATAGGTAATTTTGATAATTGATGTTTACTGACATCTAGGTGTTAGGCATTGTGCCACATCTTTCTAAATACTGTATATGAACCCTTAAAGAGGGTCTATTATTAGGCCCATTTTACAAATGATGTTATAGAGGCTCTGTACATTTAAGTGACTTGCTCTGGGTCACACAAATGGAAGATATTAAGTGAAGCATATTTAAGTGAAGCATATTTTACTTAGGGCTGTGTGACCCAAAGTCCATTCTTTTAAGCATGCTTTTCTGCCACAGGAAAAGACATCCATAAAAAGTCTATAAAAGGAGCTTGGGAGAATAGGGAACTATCTCTCTGAGGAAGCCCAGTTTTTTCTGGACCTTGTGTAGGCAAACATTTGGACAAATATCTTGTTCCAAGTGAGATGGCATAGAAAGCTTAGAATTTTAATGTACTATGTGGTCCATGTAAGATTTCAGAAATCACATTAGATTCTCCCTCTCTTCTCCCCATTTTATCTATGAGAAAACTGAGATCTAAAGAGACAAGCAACATGTTCAAGGCTGAGCCAAAGCTGTAACCCAGGTCTGGGATCTTTCTAAGCCTTTTCCTTTAATTGGTGGCCAGCCATGTTTTATTTGGGATGGTTAAAACATCTTGTTGAAGACATGGCAATCCACTTAGATCATCTTTCCTGTAAGACCTGCAGAACTCCAGGCTTCTTGGTCTCATCCTGCCAGCAGTCAGCAATAGATTTGGGACAGGAGCCCATGGCCCAGGCTGGGCACCAGAAGACAGCTCCTTACTTCTTCTTTCCCAGATATTCTGCTGTTTCTTTTTTGGTTCGAGTCTGGGGCTCCCACTCTTCCATGTGCTGACAAGCCAGGGCAGCACTGAACAGTTGTCAGTTTGGTCCCTGTTGGAGCTTCCTGTGGATCTCCTCTCACCCAGTACTTTATCTCAGTTAAGGCCTCCCCTCTGCCACTTTTCTCTTTTTGCTAAGTTTATCTTCTATGTTGTGGACAGAGACAACTTTTGAAACTGCACCTGGCTATGTCCACCTGTATTGAAAAGATGAAGTTGAATCCTCTTTCATGTCCTTCTTAAAGTGACTTATGCAGGACACTGCAAGATATGGTCCCTCCTTGTTCTGTAAACCTCATCAATATTGAAATGGTTTTATTTTCACAAATATGCTATCATTTGTCTTGCCTCTGAGGCTTTAAACTTGCTGTTTCCACTGCCTGTCTTCTTTGTAAGTCTGGCTAAGTCCTACTCACTCAAGAGGTCTCAGCGTAAGCATCACTTCTCTCCACGAGCTCACGCTTGACCCCTTACTAGGTGCTCAAAACATACCTTGCATGAACCCCAGGCCTAGCACTTATTACCTGTATTGTAACTCCCTGAATGTGTACATCTGTCTCTACCTATAGACTGGGAGCCCCATGGCTCTGGGAACCATGTTTATCTGATTCATCACTGTGTCCTCACTGCCTAGCACCAGGCCCAGTGCAAAGCAGGTACCAAACAAATATTTGTTACATGAAGGAATAGCTAATGGATGTTTTGTGAACAAATCTTCCCTTCTCTTCCCAGCCACTATGCCTAGTGCTGGTGACAGAATAGAGAGGAAAACTAGTACAAGGCTGATCTCACGGAACCTCTGGTCTTCTGGCAGAAATACATAACTACACAACTACATAAACACACGCACACAATATAATTACAAATTCTGATAAATTCTACATGAAAACATTACAACGGACCCTATTACATGACGACCTAAACTTTTCCAGTCACAAATTGACATTGTTTAGCTCTCATGGTGTAGATGAGGTCAAATGAAATTTGAATGTTCAGTATCTCAACAATTAAGTGGCATGGTCGTTAGACTAATGAAAACTGGGAATGGAGAGGTATGGTACCGCCCAGTGACCCGGCCTCCCCAGCACATGCACCCCCAGAACTCTAGGGAGAGCACTTTTATCTTTCTTCTTCCAGGACAGTGTGAGCTCCAAATGTAGGCCCTGATTTCCTGCTGCTTTTATTTGGAATCCACAGTCATACAAGAGGAACATGGAAGTTTTTTCCTACTTAAAATATTTATTGGATACTTTATAAAAAGCATGGAGAAGAAAGCAATACTGACCATGTCCCAGTTTTCCTGAGAGTTGCTGATAATATTGTGTAAAGTATTACATACACATAGTCAGAAAATGGAAATGGCGGATAAAAAATGAAATATATAACATTTATAAAATATATAAAGATTACAAAATATATAAAAGGTGTAAAAGCATCCAAAAAATGAAGCAAAACCTCTTGCTAAAGGCCTTGATTCTTAATATTCTCTTAAGATTCCTCACAAATTTTCTAGTCAAATAACATTGTGTGTATTTACTTTTAATGCAAAAAAGGAATCACACCATCCACATATGTTTGTATATACTTTTTCATTGAGCGATGTATCTCCTGATAATTTTTCTATAACAACACACACAGAACAATCTTGTTCATTTTTTCAGCTGTGTACTATTTCCCTTTATGGCTGTAATGTCATTTATGTAACCCCCACTGATGGACCTTTGGATGGTTTCCCAGTTGTGTTTGTTGTTGTAGCCATTGTTTTTGTTTTCAAAATCAATGTTGTCAGGGACATTCATTGGCATTCTCCTCCTAGTGCAACTCCAAAATAAATATTAGATAGTGAGATTGCCGGTAAGGCTTACAAGCATTTTATATTTGGAAAGATTTTGCTAAATTATCCTCCAAGTCACATTGATCAGTGTAGGAGCCGAGTCATTTCCTGCAGCCACCCTAGCAATGCAGTTTCCTAGCAGTTTATTACTCTGATAGGTGAAAAAGTATATATCAGATTTGTATTTAAATATCATTTTTATAAGTGAGATTGCACATCTTTTCTTATTAATATGGTAGGTATGTATCTTGGGATGCTGCCTTAAAATCAGTTAGAAACAATAGCTTTTTTTAAAAAAGCAAATCATAAACACAGACAGGATTACACAGACCTTTTCAAAGAAAAACGTGTTTTAATCACAGGTCCTAAAATTTTGGACATGCTTATTTGACATGAAAGGACTGATATTCTATTTACAAACCACCCTCACATATTTATCTATAATGATCTTTCCTAGGCAACACTTTATTACCTTGGTTCAATGTGTGATATGTATGGAATAAATTAACTTTCACCTTATGCTATTCTGTGAATCGCACTCCCATCCCAGTGACCCATCTTAGTGAGGAGTTAATGTACCATAGGCAGACATTCTGGAAACTTCCCTAATCTCTGTGTATAGTGTTGCCATGATGGAGACCAAAAAGCTAAATGAAGCCTTCAGGTTTTGTAGCAGTTATTCCATTAGCTCAGAGCTCAGCCCCAGTACCTTCTCTATTCCAGTTTTCCTGGGTTTCTGCTTATCCATCTTTCCAGTCTTACTGGAACCAGCATGGTTTAGCCTGTGGGTTTGTGGTGTGCTGGGTACTGAAGCAAAACAGATGTGTTTCTGAAATGTGTCTTAATCCGTCTAGGTTTTTAGGACAAGGTCATTCACCTTGTGTCTGGTATAAGAGGGATCTCCAAGTATTTCCCCAGGTAATGAGTTTCATTCAAGTGATGTTATGATGGGAGAGGTAGACAGATTCTTCCCTTGTCACCACCTTGCAGGATCCCATGCTCTAGGGAGAATGTAAGAACTCAGCACCTCAGCCCTGTTCCTCCTCCCATTTCCAGGCTCAGAGATCAGGCAGAAAGGGTCCCTATGCCTTCTTTACTGTTATATATATATATGTATATGTATATTTTAAGACTGACATTAAAGGTGAGAGCCTTTCCCCACCCTCCCAGGAATAGATACATTGGGAACTATATTTGGAAAGAAAGGAAATGAGATGAAAGCAAACTCTGTAGCCCAAACCTTATATGTTTTATGAGGAGTGATTATATTTGGGCTATTTTTTTCAGTGAGTGCATTTCTCAACCAAACATCAAGGACAAATGATTTAGATAAGGGACAGTGAATTCGCAGAATTAATGGACCAGAATATTGCAATATTCTCATTCAAAATTTTGCAGCATTCACATATAAAATCACCTAAGTACAGAACAACCCATCTATCTTTCCTTCTTCCCCCTGTCCTCTCCCCCTCTTCTTCCTTCCCTTCTTTCCTTCAGTCCTTCCAAAATCAAGGCACTGTTTATAAGAGACTATCCTATCTGCTTCTCCCTGACAACTCCTTCCTTTCATTTTTTAATTTTATTTTTTTAAAATTTTTATTGGAGTATGGTTGCTTTACAATGTTGTGTTAGCCTCCACTGCATGACAAAATGAATCAGCCATACACATACAGATATCCCCTACCTTTTGGATCCTTCCTTTTAAAATCACATTGTTCTATGAACTTGTTGCCTTTCTGTATATATATCTGTGAAGAGCAGAGACTAAATACATTTAGAGAATGCATAGCTATGTTATATAGATGATATGTATATTATTATATTATATGGTCTGCATGTGGCCGTGGGTAGGCCCAGAACAGGACTCCTCCTTCTCAATCTCCATTCTAGCTGGCTTGCCAAGGAGTCTGACCAACGATGAGGCACCAGATGAATGTTTAGGTCAGTTCCAGGGAGTTTCATTTTCCACAAACTTGCTTAGGGACCCAAGAGAATAATCCAAGGCAAGAATAAAGGCTGTCATTTTTTCAAAATTTTATTGAAGTACAGTTGATTTATAATGTGTTAATTTCTACTGTACAGCAAGTGATTCAGTTATACATATATATATTCTTTTTCATATTCTTTTCCATTATGCTTTATGCCAGGATATTGAATATAGTTCCCTGTGCTATACAGTAGGACCTTGTTTATCCATCCTATATATAATAGTTTGCATCTGCTAATCCCAAACTCCCAATCTTCCCTCCCCCACCCCCTTCCCCCTTGGCAACCAGAAGTCTGTTCTCTATGTCTGTGAGTTTGTTTCTATCTCATAGATACGTTCATTTGTGTTGTATTTTAGATTCCACATATAAGTGATATTATACAGTATTTGTCTTTTTCTTTCTGACTTAACTTCACTTAGTATGATAATCTCTAGGTCCATCCATGTTGCTTCAAATGGCATTATTTCATTCTTTTTTATGGCTGAGTAGTATTCCATTGTATATCTACCACATCTTCTTTATCCATTCATCTGTCAATGGACATTTAGGTTGTTTCCATGTCTTGGCTCTTGTAAATAGTGCTGCTATGAACCTAAGAGTGCATGTGTCTTTTCCAATTATAGTTTTGTCTGCGTATATGCCCAGTAGTGGGATTGCTGGGTCATATGGCAACTCTAGTTTTAGTTTTTTGAGGAACCTCCATACTGTGGCTGCACCAATTTATATTCCCACCAACAGTGTAAGAGTGTTCCTAAAGGCTTTCTTTCTAATTGTAGATCATGTCTGGTGAGACTATACTAAGGAAAGAGGGGAAAGATGCCCCTTTGTCTCCCTGACAATACTTGTGCATATTAAACTCGGTGTCAGAACACTCAACGCTGTGTGCCTGAAGCAGAGGTCTGTCCCTCGCTTAGATGCAGGTCTCCCTGTATCTTGTCATGTCAGGGGGTCCACTTACTCTCTGTGGCCAGGCAGGCATAAACAACTTGAGAGCAAGGACTTCTGGCTTTCCACCTCTCCTGTGCTCTAAACTACAAGTTCTTACTAAAATCTTGTTGAGAATCTTACTAAACATGCTGTTCACTTCAGTGCAAGGGAAACTTCATCACAAAAACTGCATCACAAATTTGCTTTTAGTAAAACAACATCTATCACATGAAATTATAAAGATGCATTCAAATTTTATTAGTTTTATAGAGTAAGAGCTCTAAATATAATATCATGTTTCGTGTTTGTGCAGATTTAAACACTATTAGTTTTTAAATGAAGTCAACAGCTTGAAGAGGACATTTGTCTTTGAAGGGGATTTGTGCTTAACTTCAGGTTTGAGAAACAGCCTTAATTAATATCATCATCCATTTTTTTCCATGTGTGTATGGCTTGCTTGCCTAGCCAGATTACAAGATTTTTGAGGGCAGGTCCCATGAATCACATGGTTTTTGAAATCCCAGGGTACCAAGGAACTTATGTGATGCTCAAACAATATTGATTGATTAATGGTACTGTCTCCACGTGTGTGCTGAGGTCTGGGTTTTCTCTTTACTCTGTAGTGGTTCAAGGATTGAGGGATCTGTGTGGGGAGTGGTAGGAAGAGGGCACACATTTCAACTCTGTTGTGTCTGTTCTTGGGTCCAAAGGGCTCCTCCTCAAGCTTCCTGCAGGGCTTTGATGTCCACGCCCCTCTCAACTGGATGAGTGCCCCTTGCATCCTGAAAGCATTAGCCGGGCCTCTCCCCAGTGTCATCTTACATTCTGATGTTCGATTGTGGCGCTGCAGTTTTATTGCTGCTGATAGCACTAATATCTCTGCATAAAGTGGTTTCTTTGTTCCCATCCTTTTATCCTTCCAGCAGCGCTGACCTTTCAGTTTGCCTGCTTTGCCAAGCTCCAGAGAAAAACCCAAACTCTTCCTCTTTTTACCTGGCAATGGTGGCTCTCCCCCATTCCTCTCCTCCTCTCCCTTCTCTCTTAGATCTTTTTTTTTTCCTCTCACTTAACCTTTTGATTATATTTTCTTCTCTGTGGGTCATTTGGAGCCTTCCTGGCCAAAGAGAAGAAGACATATGACACTAAGTTTGAGATTTTTCAGAAAACTTTTACTGCCAAATGATGGCATGGGAAATTTCCTAGTCCATATATTTGTCTCAGGAAGAGACAACAGATGGAGAAAATATTTATGTATTGATGGACTTTTATACTGGTGTCTGCTATAAGGAAAAGACAAAAGTGAAAAAGAAAAGGAAGGAAAAAGATAAAGGAAGGCAAATAAAAGTGAGGGTGGATGACCTAGGGCTTTAGGTTTGACTAAAGGCAGCTTTGGCTGTCTCTCTGGGAAATATAGAAGAAGCCGGTCCTTCCTGCCGCTTCAAAACAGAATGAAAATGTCCATTACACCGTAAAGTAAGAAGTACAGAAAATTCTATCCTATGTTTCATTTCAAGTCTGGGTTGTCATTATAGCTGAGGAGCAGAGAAACTGGTAGCACTGAGAGTCCCTGAGAAAACAGGCCTCTACTTTTGGGTTTAGAGTGAGCAAAAATTACAGGAAAATGACCCAGAAAAGATCGCAATCCTGAAACAAATACGGTTGACTGCCTTCTTCAAGGGGCAATGGGCACCAATGCCATTTCTTAAAGATCTTTTATTTTTTTCAGTGGTAAAGTACCATTCGTTTCAGACTGGCCGCCCAATTCCCTTCTTCTGGGTGCTCTTCCCTGATTGACTGCCCTCCCCTCTGTACACATATGCTTACTTGCTCCTTACTTTTTTTTTTTTTTTTTTTTTGCGGTACGCGCAGGCCCAGCGGCCATGGCTCACGGGCCCAGCTGCTCCGCGGCATGTGGGATCTTCCCAGACCGGGGCACGAACCCGTGTCCCCTGCATCGGCAGGCGGACTCTCAACCACTGCGCCACCAGGGAAGCCTTGCCCCTTACTTTTGTGTTCATGTCAATTTCTCTTATGCCTCTATTTCTTTACGTGCTTTCCCACCTGGCTGTTGAAGGTAGATACCGTGTGCTTGATTTTAGCTTTTTATCTCTCATCTGCTCCCAGCTACTGCTTGACTCCATGTTGTACCTGCTGGCTTTTCACTGTTAATTGACTTCTCTCCAGCATGGAACTTCTTGCTTTGCCCCGACTAAGGAGGAGAGAGGCAGCAAGGGGGAAAAGGACCTACCAGGACAATCAGCCAGTCCTGACACACACGGGCTTGTTTCCTGAGAGATGGCCCCTACACAAAGATATCCATTAAAATAACAATGAAAGATGGTGGCCTGAGGCTGGGGTTTTCCCATACCATTTAGCCTTGAGTCCAGATGCCTTGGATGCTTGCTCTTGTTCCTCATTGGGAGCAGCACATCCCCCAAGAGCATCTGGACACATAGTGATGGTGGTAGGGTCAGTTGTAAGTTTTCATGAAGACTAGAGGGTGGAATGGATAATATTAGCTTTTAATGCCAGGGTCTAGGAATGACAAATGCCCTGAAATATGCAGAAAAAAGGCCCGCACAAAGAGATGTGTCTCTCACAAAATTGCATTAGTTCCCCATTAAAAAAATGCACACACACACACACAAAACAAGACTACATAGCCATTGTCTCACAGAATTCCCAGGCTTCAGGTAAGGTTTGCTCCGAAATCTTCCAATCCCTTTTCTAGAGTCCATTTATTCACCCACGGATTTTCTAGGGGAACCCCTATGTGTGAGCCCAGGGGATGTGGTAAGATGGATAAACATAGATAAAGCTCCCTGCCCTTCTAGGCTCTTGTCCAGTGACAGATGTAAACTAGACAGAGACCCTGCAGTTCCATGTTATGAGTGTTTTAAGAAGGGAAGTGCGGGATTCTGTGGGAAGGTATGGAAAGGATTTGACCTGGATTAGCGTAGTCAGGGAAGGCTTCCCTGAAGTACTTCCCAAATGAAGATGTGAGGATGACCAGGAGTTCAGAAGTGAGAGAGGGAGAGCGCAGGGTGGTACCTCATGTGGAAGAGCCCTGTAAGAGGCAGAGAGAGCAGCACATGTGAACACCTGGAGGTGGGTGATCCGAGGGCCTTCAGGAAGAGCTGTTCTGTATGGCTGGATCTTGGAGAGCAGACAGAATAAGGTAAGGGAGTTGTTGACGCTGGGCAAATAGGCTGAACCAGTCTTCTAAATAACGAGTTTAGGCTTTATCAGGAGCATACTTGGAAGTCACTTAAGGGTTTTAAAAGCAAGAACATCAGCAATTCAGATACGCCCTCTGTCTGTGGTTTGGGCCAAGGTGAGTTGACCAAAGTTGAATACGGTTAGCATGTCTTTTTGCTCCCGGTCCTCCTCTCATTCCACTTGGAAGTAATTATGCAACAGCAGCTTCCAGAGTGCTGTGCCTTAGCTTGGGTTTGGAAATTTGTTCATTAGGCAGAGAATTTATTGATAACTATTAACAGCATAAGATTTGCCCTGCATTTATAAATTCATATCCTCTCTGGATGTCTAGGCAAATTTATTCACTGTTAACCTTAGATGCTGCCTCCTGAAGCTGCATAGAGAAAGCAAGGTCCTCTTTGCAGATTTCTTGTAAAGCTTGAGGCTGCTGTTCTTGCTGAATCTAAGCAACCAGAGCTCCTCCACATTCTCTTATTTTAATCTCATAGCAGGACTACAGGTGAGATGAGTGGGTAGTATTTGTATTCTCCTTCTCACAGATAAGGGAATGGATTACTTCCTTAGCTATCAGCTTGAATGCCCTGCTATGAACTAGAAGAGTGACCTAATTTTTACTGAGCAACTGCTAAAGTGAAAAGTGCTTTCCATGGCCATTTCTTTTGATCCCCTCAGTGACACTGTTGGGAAGGATTTATCCACTCTGATTTTACAAAGGAGAAACCAAGGCTCAGTGGGGTTAAGTGTTCACATAGCTCTGGAATACCCTTGGAAAACAGAAAAGAAAATGGATGTGTTTGGTTTCAATGACAAATGGTCTTGTCTCTCCACACCTTTTTGGGTCATTATCTCCATTCTCAAAAGTTGTCTTGGCTATGTCCTCCTAGTCCCTCAGGCTTTCCATTTTTCTTTTCTCCCTCCAGCCTTCTTATCTGGTCCATTATACCTCTCTAAGCTCATTTGTAGTTTCTAGTCTTGAACCATGAGTGCGTCTGCCACGGATGGCTCTTTGCTCTTTTACTGTGGTGTAGCAGGTAATAAATGCAGATCTGAATTTCGGAAACCCAGATTCTCTTCCTGACTCTGATCCTGAAATGTAAGATGAGTGATTCTGGGCATTTCATTCTACTTTGTGGAGGCTTTCACAGCCCCATCTCTGATGCAGGGATTAGCATTCTTCCTCTTTACTTAAAACAAAGGGAGATCTTAAGACAAGCAACCAACAGGGCTTCTGAAGTGCTATCCCTGTATTTATGTGGACTCTGAGTTAGTATCCACATGGTTTCCAGGTGTTCTTATGATTAAAACCAAAAACTGTGGGCTTCCGTGGTAGCACAGTGGTTAAGAATCCGCCTGCCAATGCAGGGGACATGGGTTCAATCCCTGGTCCGGGAAGATCCCACATGCCGCAAAGCAACTAAGCCTGTGTGCTGCAACTACTGATCCTGTGCTGTAGAACCTGCGAGCCACAACTACTGAAGCCCACACGCCTAGAGCCCGTGCTCCGCAACAAGAGAAGCCACCGCAATGAGAAGCCCACGCACCTCAACAAAGAGTAGCCCCCGCTCACTGCAACTAGAGAAAGCCCGCACACAGCAACAAAGGAAGACCCAACACAGCCATAAATAAATAAATAAATAAACAAACAAACAAAAAACCCTCCAAAAACTATGCTATGGCCTCCAAGGCTCATCATGGTCCATGCCCCTGCACCCGCCACCCCGCCCCGGATGCTCACCTCATTTGGTATCCTAAGACCCTTTGTTTCTTGTGCTCCATTCCTACGGTTTCCTTGGTTTCCTTTTGTTTCTCAAACACTCCAAGCTCCCTCCTGTTAAAAGGTTTTTGTATAGTCAGTCTCTCTTTGCCCAGACACCTCTTACCACCCTCTAATTAACATCTACTCATTCTTTTAGGCGCCCAGCCACTCAGCGGCATGTGGGATCCTCCCGGACCGGGGCGCGAACCCGGTTCCCCTGCATCGGCAGGCGGACGCGCAACCACTGCGCCACCAGGGAAGCCCCTACTCATTCTTTTTATCTCAATCAATGACCACTTCCTCAAGGAAGCACTTCCTAGCCCCTAGAATAGCTCTAGCTACTATGTGCTCCCAGAGTACCGTGTATCATTCCTTTGTAACAGTGGTCATAGTTATTTGCATTTAGCATTGTGATTGATTCTTGTCTGTCTAATTCAATGTATTATAAACCTCATGATGGAGATCAAATCTGCTTTTGCACACCATTGTAATCTCAGTAACTGGCACTTGGGTGCTCCATGGTACCTGTTGAAAGTTTGAATGAGTGCTCTGGATTATATTATGGGTGATTTAATTGCCTTTTAAATTATTCTGATTCTGGTGTCAAGGATCCACTTTTGTTAGAATTTAAACTAATACTGCATGAGGCTAGAGAGTATGATCAGGTTTGATATAGATTTATGTAAAATGAAGGAGTTTTAAATTGTATCTTCATATGGAACTCTGTTCTTATTCAGATTAGTCCAGAACCCTGTACTTAATCCAAAATATTGCAGGATTTATGTTTAGTTCAGAATTCCTGAATACTATGGGATCAATTTATGTTTATTATAGTTAGTTGGGCAGTGGAAAGTGAATGTTACAGGAGAAAGCATGTGAAGAATTAGTTTGCTATAGTGGCTATAAGCCCAGGTTCTAGCATCAGACCTCTTCAGATCAAATACTGCATAATAATATGTGACCTTGTGTAGATTATTTAGTTTGCCTCTGTTTCCTTACTTGAAAAATAGAAAAAAATAATAGCAACTTCCACCTAAGATTGATAAGAATAAAACAAAATATCTTTGCAAACTGCATAGCATAGTACTGGGCATCAAGTATGGGTCCAGTGAATGTTAGCTCTTATATAAATAAGGGGTTAATACATATTATTAAATTATTAAGGAATTAATAAATATTAATTGACATGCTTTGGCTTTCTTCCAAAAATCACAGACCCCATCTCGTTTTGCAACACTCCCATTAGAAAATCTTGATTTTTAGATTATATCTAGACATTCATTGAAAATATCAATATAGAATCTTGAAAGATGTTAAAATCTTTGACAGAAAACAAGCAAGTATATTCTTTTAGGGAAGGAAAGATCTTGATGACTCCACATTCTTTTTGATGATCTTCACATGATTCTAATTTCTCTTTGCCCACCATGGTAACATTTTTTTCATCACTTTTTAAAATCACAAACATTCCCACGTTATGTCTGGGTTCTTATGGTAACCTTATAAGTTTTCCTAAAGGAGTAAAGGCAGGTACTCTGACATTTGGAAAAATGAGGTGTGCAGTTATTTTTAGACTGTCTCAAATAGCAGCAGCAGGTTTCCATTTATAGGAACTGTGGGAACCTTCTCCTGTGTCTGGGACAAGGTAATGACTTCTATGGAGTAATGACTTTGCCTTCGTAAACTTTATCCCGCTGATGATTACTTACCTCTTTAGTGGTCTTCGTATTATGCTATTTTGTCTTTTTAGTATTAAGAGAATGAGGCCCTGGTTGTTCTTCGCATTTTATCATTTCTTTCTTCTTGGGCTGGAAGAAAATGAGAAGCAGGGGCAGACTACCTCTCATGGCTAAATCGTTCTGCTAATAAAACTGCAGGAACTGTACGTTAGGGTGTCTTTCATAAATCAGCCTTGGGGAGAATTAGGTGCTGAGAGACGGAGGAACGATGTTTAATCATCACTTGTAGGAAATCATTAGCTGCACACCCTCATTCTGCTACTTGCCCATTCGTCATTCCCCAATCGCTAGTTTTCCCCCAGACCATTAACATTTCTCAATGACTTTCTAAATGCAGAGAAAAACCACAGAAGGGGTGAAGGATGGGGGGCCATTATGGAAACACGCAACTGAGAGATGTTTCTGCTGCTTGCCTCCTGCTCCTGTGAATGTAAATGGACCGACATAAGAGCAAAATGATTGATACCTCGGCCAGCCAGATGCTGCCGCGAGAGCTAAAGAAGATTTTGCCTCCTGTTCTCCTCTTCCCTCTGTACAAATAAATAACCTAGATGCCTTTCCTTTGGCGATGTGTAAGACATCTCTGTCTTTTCTCCATTACCGTAACCTCATGATGGACAAAGAAAATGAAGAGGTTGAATGGGTAGTGGAGGAGTGACCGCTTGGGAAATTAATTGGATCTCCCCGAATTTGCTTCCCCTGTCCTAGAGAGAGGAAGCCACAGACTTCCTACAGAAGATGCTGTAGAGTCTTCAAATGAGTGATGTGGGAAGTGTAGCAAAACTGAACTGCCTCATTGACTGAAGGACTGGTGAATGCCCTTAAAGGAATGACCCAGTAGTGATGCGTAGACAGACAGTGCTGTTCAGGAATTTTCAAGAGGAAACAGTATTCTAGCCTTGAATACTGCATGTTCCTGGAATGCACTTTTTGATGCTACGACACGTATACAAAGTGTTTTGAGGAGCTTTTTTTTGAGACAAGTACCCCAGGTCTGTACTTCTGATTGTTTGCCTAATTAATTTTGATCATGGATCTCAGAAGCTCTCAGCTACAATTCACTGTCTTCCAGTTGAGACTAAAAGTTCAGTAATAATCAGAACATGTTCATTGAGGACTTACTACATATCAAACCATAGAATAAGTAACCCAACATACACTAAAGAGTGGAATTGCACAACTGCACTACAAAGTAAAGATTATCATCCTAATTTTGTTGGTGAAAAACCTGATGTTAGTAATAATGATTTTCCTAAGTTCATGAAGCTTAGGGAAGATCCAAGTTCTTTGGGGCCTGAAAATTATACTATTTGCAGAACCCTTTTGGAAAAAAAATTACTACAAATTTAGGTATAGGGTTGCAGAAAGGGCCTATGCAAGAGAGGAATGCTATGGCTGCAGGTTCATCAACTCTGGGGGAGCTCTGCTTCCATTCAGTTGGTGGTGGAAGACGCTGATCTGATGCAGGTCCATCTGAGATCACAAATGCCGTGATTGTCTGCATATGGAAAGTTGAGTGCCCTAAGAAAATAAATCTAAGTGTGAGACAGCAAAGAGTGATTTGATTATCCCAGCAGTCTCTGGGGGCAGGGGAGATTTCAGAAAGCTTAGGGGAGGGTAAAAGGTTAATCCTGGCGATATCCATCTGGTTCAGGAATCATTACTGGTTATCATAAAACTCTGAGAGAGGAAACCATGACTGGAGGGCCCTGAACAACTCTATGAGACAACGAAGTCCATTGAGAAGGCATAGAAATGGGAGTCAGGAGGCCTGTGTTCTAGTCTCAATACTATCTTTCCTGAGTCCTGTGACATTAGAGAAGCTAAGTTTGGTTCTTCAGCTGTGAAGCCAGAGTTGTACTGTAGCTTTGGAATTCTGTGATTCTGACTCCAAAAAAATGTATTAACTTCCCCATTTCTTTGGTGTTCCTTCTTGTTGAATATTTATGGCAGAGTTGAGCATGTTTTAAAGAGACTGCATCCAGGTCAGATGCAGACGTGGAGAGGGTAAAGGTTATTTTGGTTAGGATGGATAGAGACAGAAACAGTGCAATAAAAAATACCACAGTGCTAAAAATTAGGTCCAATATCTAATTGCATAGAATTGAACGTTGCATAATGGTGTGTAAATGAGAAGCTAGGTTACTGAATAGCAGAAGATGGGAGTAATAACCGATCACACCATGTTCGAATCTGCATTAGTGTGGATGCATTTTTGTCCTGCCTTACACCCCCTTGCCTGCATGCCATTGATAATAACAACAGCAACAACAACTGTAATAATAATAATAACTCTACATATATTTATTTATTTTTTAACATCTTTATTGGAGTAAAATTGCTTTACAATGGTGTGTTAGTTTCTGCTTTATAGCAAAGTGAATCAGATATACGTTTACATATATTCCCATATCTCCTCCGTCTTGTGTCTCCCTCCTGCCCTCCCTATCCCACCCCTCTAGGTGGTCACAAAGCACTGAGCTGATTTCCCTGTGACTGTGAGATTTGTGTTTTATGTGTTTGGACAATTAGTTGGTG
The DNA here is from genome assembly GCF_002837175.3 of Physeter macrocephalus. Taxonomy (NCBI): domain Eukaryota; kingdom Metazoa; phylum Chordata; class Mammalia; order Artiodactyla; family Physeteridae; genus Physeter; species Physeter macrocephalus. Next base: position 85,691,421 of record NC_041224.1, read on the forward strand.
GTTTACTCAGGCAATCTCCCAAATATTTTCCCATAAGAAAAATGTTCTAGATTACTTGCAGATTCTCAGAATATGTCACTAAAGAACTATTAACTCCCAAAGTGGCTGAGAATTTTTTTCTCCTCAATAAATAAAAGCAGGAAATGTTGCTAATAATTTGTGCTCAATGAATCAGAGACAAAAAAAATAAAAATGCTCAGTTTATTGAAAAAATGTATATTTAAAGAGGATGGGGAAATAGATGAAATGGAATTCTAAGATCAGTTTCTAGGAGGTCTACAGGACTTTAGAGATTATGGTCCCTGCTTCTTTGCATTATGTTACTTCTAAGGCTATAATGTTCCTTTTTTGTTGATGGAGGTAAACGCCTAATACAACTCTCGCCTTTATTGACCGGGATTATTGTCATTTGTCAGGAGATGGATCAAAAATGAAATGAAGTGAAAGACAGATATCTTCCATGGGTAGGAAATGAGCAGACAGAAGGGTTGGGGGGATGGATGTGAGTGCATCTGAAAGAGCTTGTTTGATGGGGAAAGGCAGAGGGGAAAAAGAGAAGCTGACATGCTTGTATGGTCTCTCTGAGGAGCAAGAAAGTGGGTTGAATTAGAAAGTTAGTCCAACTGCCACTGCTTGGGATTATTGAGCTTTGCAATAGACTTACTTCCAGAAACAAACCAAGGATTGCAATGGAGGGAGATAAAGGCAGAAAGAAGCAAGATAGTATAGGCAACTGTACAGGTAAGTAGAGGATGATAAAATATGAGCTGTATGTGGATGCAGCCATATGTAGTAAAAGTTTAAAAACATTGACAAGATAAGAGACATGCTGTTGTCATATGGGGTTACCAGCGGGGTAACATAGGGCTAGAATGTGAGCATTGGATGAAGTATTTAACTGAGTGTGTCTAACGCTCATTGTGTGTGTGTGTGTGTGTGTGTGTGTGTGTGTGTTTAAGAAGGATCTGAGACAAATATGTAAAATGTTAACATGGGTTAAATCTATAAAATGAGTACACGGATACCTGTTATAAATCCTCCATACTCTTTTGTATATTTAAGTTACCTTTTAGGATAAAAAAAATTAAAAAATAAAAATAAACACATTGTTTATAATCAGCAAGGATGCTGATAATAGTGTTATAGATTTGATAATCTACTCTACAAATACTTCATTTTCTAACATAATTTTATTAAGGTCACCTTGCCTCAGTTGCTGAGGTCCTTAAGAGATGAAATGTCTAACCCATTTTGACGGTGAAGTTTTTTTAAGATCTTGCAGGTGAACGTTAAAGTTTCTTTTTGATGTTAATTTGGGCCACCTTGAGCTGTGTAGATGTAGATTATACAGAAAAAACCTGATTAATCAGTCTCCACTCTGATGAACCTATTTCTAGACAATAATAAAAAGCACAGAACCTCTGTAATGAGTTCCTCTAGGATGCCTTTGATTCCCCAAGAGATGTGTTACCATTACAGATGGGAAGATGGGAAGATGGTGGGATTGTGTTCTTAGGAGAAACTGTAAGGACAAAAAACTTGGCAAGACCCACAGGCTGTATCTTATGAGGGGAATGGATCTGAATCTGTTCTACCCCATACCATGATGCAGGCCCACATTAGGATGGCATGTGTGGTTTTTTCATATTTGAAAATGATATAGGTCCGGAAGCAGGAAAGCACCTGACTTGTATTGTTTTCCTAATAGTTGGGATTATCTGTCTCCAGTTCCCTTGCTTTATTGTCCTTACAATAAATCACTGTTTTTTTAACAAATAATTTTCGTGTTCCTAGTAAGTACCATGCACTGTGACGAGGCACAGCCAACCCAGATACTTTCATCAGGGCCCTCACAGTCTAGTGAGAAAGAGAAGCAGGTGACAGACAACTGTGATCCCAACTCTGTAAGCTTTGTTGTTGAAGACACTCAGTGTCCTAGAGTGGGGCAGGAAGAGCACCCAGGTTACACCTGGTGGGTCAGAGGAAGCATTCTGGAGAATGTAGCACCTTTTATTTTATTGGCTAAATAGGAAAGATGAGGGAGTGTGTCAGTTAGGGTTCTCCCGAAATCTGAATCGATAGGATATATAGAGATATACATGAAAAGAGATTTACCATAGGAATTGGCTCATGCTGTTATGGAGGCCAAGAAATCCCACCATCTGCAAGCTGGAGACCCAGGAAAACTGATGGTATAATTCAGTCTGAGTCCAAGGGCCTGAGAATCAGGAGTGCTGATGCCTGAGGGCAGGAAAAGATGATGTCCCAGCTCAAGCAAAAAGAGCAAATTCCCCCTTCCTCCATTTTTTTTTTTTTTTTTGTTCTTCCAACCCTCAAAGGATTGGGTGATGCCCACTGGCACTGGTGAGGTTGATATTTACTTGGTCTACCCATTCAAATGCTAAGCTCTTATGGAAACACCCTGATAGACATACCCAGAAATAATGTTTTACCAGCTACCTGGGTATCACTTAGCTGAGTCAAGTTAACATACAAAATTAATCCACATGGAGCAAATTCCACAGCAGTACTTTCAAATCCCTGGAGCTGTAAGGGGCTGAGGTATAGTCATGACATGATGTTGAAGTGTTTTGAGGTGGTAATGACTAGACTTCTGTTTTAAAAATAAAATCCCTTTCATAGCAGTGGAGATGCTGCCCTATGGGAAGATGAGTCTGAAGACAAAAAATATATCTGTGGCTGGGAGATACTTTATAGCCAAGGGAGCAATAAAAAGTAAATAAAATTAACCAGAATTATAGGGATCTCATGTGACCCTCTGGCTTCTTGGTGTTTTCAGTAGACGGAACTAGATAGTCTTTAGGCTGTTTGTAAGAAAGGAAGAGTAGAACCTAATTTAGTGAGAAATTGCTTGCTTTAAAGTACTTTAGCTCTTTAACACCCAGGTTTGTTGAAATGTCTCATAATGGTAATAATGATAATAACAACAACAACCAACACTTACTAATTCTTTTTATGTGCCAGTCATTGTTCTAAAGTTCATGTGTATTTGCTCACTGAACCCTCACTACAACCCAATGAAATAGGTTGCAGTTCTTGTCTCATTTAACAGATAAAGCCCAGAGAGATGAAATCATTTTCCCCAGATCACGTGGCTAGCCAATGAGTGTAGCCGGCTGTCAAACCCAGGCGGTCTGGCTCCAGAAACCATGCCCTTACTCCCATGCTATACCACCTCCTATAGTAAAACCATTTTATGTTTTCATTTACAAAGCCCTTTCACTGTTCTTGCTTGTTTGATTGTTCACGTTATTTAGAATATGTTTTCTTTAGACCAGACACTGGTCTTTTGACAAAGGTGATATAACTTAACCTGGTGATTTTGTACTTCTGACTCTGTGTCCTAGACAAGTTAATAATTGGTGTCATCATTAAACTCACTGGTAATGAAGTTATTTCATTTTACCTTTTTATTTTAATCTAGACCCATCAATTATAAGAGATACAAAATTTATGTGAAAAGATAGATGGTCATATAAAAATGTTTCTAGTATAGAAGAACAAATCATAGTGATTTATATTTCATTGTGGAGATTCCCTTATTCATCCATCCATCCATTTGTCAAATATCTATTGAGTGCTAACTATACACTGGATGCTGCTCATGTACTAGGGTTATAAAGTCAGATAGACACGGTCCTTACCCTCCAAGATCTCTCAGTCAACTGGGCCTAATCAAATTCTTATTTCTGCTGCTGTCTATAATGGGAGAGACAGGGCAGTGAGAATCAGGAAGCCTTCTACTTAGTGAAACCAAGAAATCAAATGATCAGAGATGATAAGAATTTTTTTTAAAAAATAATCTTTTTTTAAGAAAAATCTTGGCAAAAGAGTCTCAACACACACACACATACACACACACACACGCGCGCGCGCACACATACACACACAACTCTGCTCTGAGAAGCTACTGACAAACTACAGAGCCCCCTTTTAAGATCTGGATGGAGAAGAGGAAGAAACAATAGCCCTGACATAATGATTTTGGGTAAATTAGTAAATAGTGCTATATTAAAATTTAAGTAGGAAATTTATTTTGTATTAAATAGTAATCTTGTTTAAGAATTAATGGTGAAGTATCCAGTTTCATCTAGTGTTTACTTCCCTTGAACTATTTTTTAAAGAAGTATCAATCTTTTTAAAACATAATTAGCAATAGGTGAAGTTCTGATTGTTAAATATATTTTAAAGAGTGATTGACTGTGAAGAGGTGAGTCTTGAAAATCTAGGGAAATAGATATCCCCAGACTAACCTTTGGTCATCAAGTGTAGCAGCAAGGCAGACATTCTGGTGATGCATCTGTGAAAGCAGAAAGCAGAGACATAGACTACTCAGCCTGTGTCTTGTGAGATTATAAATTATTCTAAAATAGGTAAAGCTAAGCTAGGGAAAGATAGCTTCCACCCCACCCCCACCCCTTACTTGTTTGTATTCCTTTTACTATAAGAACTTTAACATGCTTTTTGTTATTGTTAGATTCCCTAATAATAAATGCGGAGGAGTCTTGTTACCAAAAGCATGGTCTGAGGTTCAGAGGGTAGCAAATATTCCAGAGGCAAACAGACATAGAATCTGTATCTGGAACTGAAGAAAACAATATAGCATTTGTTGAGCTCCAAACAGTTTTGTTAACTTATTTGACTTAACAGCTCTCAACATGACTTGAATTTATTAACATTTCCATTTTAGAGTTGAGAAAACTGAGCCTTGCTTCTGAGGTTTTTCCCAAGATCACACAGTCCATCAGAGTAAGAACAGTGGTTTTAGAGTCAGATTTTCTGATGTCACGACCAGTGAGTGCTATTTCCTCTTCTTGATGTTCTTACCAGTAGTATTCTGAAAAACATGCCGCTGTCTCTCTGATGGCATAAGATGCTAAAGTTGAGAAATCAGGCAAACTTGTATTCTATTCAAATGTGAGATTTTGCAGAACTCAAACCAAGGGGTGTAAAGGTACAGACCTCTCCTTCCCCTCACCAGAGAATATTTGCTTATATTCTAGAGTGAAAATAGAATTTATTTCCCCTGCCCTTAACTCCAACCTCCATCTCTCTCTCTGGAGGGGAGGGCGGACAACCCACCAGCAGCTCTGCATTCAGGGCCCTCGCCTGTAATATACCCACTGCATGTGCAGGAGCCATCAAGCCCTCACTGGATCTGGGAATTGGACACTGGGAATTGATGTAACATATTGCTCTGGCAGCTGCTTTTGCTGTGAGTAATAAACTGTCTTTATCTCTGACCTGGAGGTCTCATGTTATCCGTCAAGTAGGTTACAGTCCCATACTCTTCACAATGTCTGACATAGCACCATGTTTTCAATGTTTAATCTCTCCAGCTATTCACTCATCCAACAGCTTTTTAAAAGAGCACTAATTATACATGAGAGATTCATTTAAGCCTTTGGGATATAGCATAGAAGAGGCCCCTGACCTATGGGGCTTACATTCCAGGGCCTGAGTGAACACTAAACAAATTAAACAGCTAATTTTTTATCTGGTGATAACTTCGTGAAGGAAATCTAATAGTACAATGTGGTAGAGAGACTTGATTTGGGACACAGGCCAGTCTGGACAGGTGGTCAGACATGGTCTGTCTCGATTGGTGAGATAATTATAATAAGACAGTGATTCTTACACAGGGTTGATCTTGTCTCCTCAGGAGACATTTGGCAATGTCTGGACACACCTGTGATTGTCAAGACTGAGGGAAGGTGGAATTACCACCAGCATCTACTGGACAGAGACCAGGGATGCTGGTAAACATTCTGCAGTTCATAAGCCTATCTTCCACAACAAAGAATTACCCCATCCAAAATGTCAATAGAGCTGAGATTTAGAAACCTTATAATAGGGTAACAGCGCTGCATCAGAAGTAAGAAAGACACTATGACTGCACATTTAGGGGGTTAATAACTCCCTGAAGGACGGCCAGCGAAGCCTTGACTGAAGAACTGTGTTTTGAGATGAATTGTAAAGATAACTAGGGGTTTTTCAAGTAGATGTGATGGGCATTATAGGAGTAGGTTTTCTCAAAGGCAGGGGTATATGGCACAGTTTTCCCACCACAGAACTTCCCAATCCCCAAGGATACTGGGGACCCCCTTGTGGTAGGACATTAGAAGTAGTCAGGGTAAGGGGAGAGATTGTTCTCTCTTGAAACTTTTGAAAGGACTTGGTCTGAGATTCACTGTCAGTGTATGTTTGCACAGAGCCATAACATACCTACCATGTTCAGACATCCTGTCTGTGTTAGGGACAAGGGGGCAGACTGGCCAGCTCTTCTCATGTCTGTTTCTGTTCATCTTACGCACACAATGAGATTATTGTGTACTATTTCACCCCCACTCTCAGGAAGATGTAGCCATCTGACCAGGTGCAGGCGTGAGGAGGGAGGTGTCCACCTCCAGGCCCTACTCATAAAGCCTCTCATGTGTGGTCCGCACTCTCTTTTCCCATCCACTGGTTGAAAGCAAAGGACTTTAAGGCTCTGAGAATGGAGGCCTCACAAGATAGAAGGGGGCTGGACCCTGAATCACTGCATGAAACACATTGTGCTGGAATTTACTTTGGCAAAAACTAAGTTTTTATGGTATTAAGCTACTGGGATTTCAGCGTTGATCTATTATAGCAGGAAGTGCTACCATGATTAGTATAGATAGAGCTAAGTACTTTAAGTCCATTACCCCTAATCCTTTCAATGACCTTGCAATACAGGTGTTATTACTTGTATTTTAAACATAGGAGAAAAGGGCTCCAAGTGGTTAAGTAACATAAAGTAGTAAGTGGAGAGAATTAGGAATCAAATGCATGATCTTTCCAATATGCTAAATAGCTATGCACTGTCTTTCTGCAAGAAGTAGCTTTGAATGACAGGATAACTTCTTCAAGGGAGAGCTTCTCTACAGAGATTTGCATCTTTCCTTATCTTTCCCTATTTCTTCTGGTGCAGAGGGGGAACAAATAGCTTTCTTCCAAGTTCCCATGCCTGGCATAGTATACCGATGCAGCATTCTCATCATCTAAAATATATGACCCAGTACAAGAGGTAACATGATTGGTGAATAGAAACTGCTCTTGCACAAGGGGTACTGTGCTTGTCAGACAGTCACGGATAGAAAAAAAAAACCTTCACAAATAGTGTTGCTTGTAACTTTCCTTATTTTTTTTCTTCAACGAATTGAGAATGTACACCAAGCAAAGGATCTTCTCCCTCTCTCAGCTGCTGGAAGTTGCATTTCATTTCCTAGTAAGAGAGTTTATGGCTCCCCAAGGCGGCTGGAAGGAGGAGTTACCAGTAATCAGACAGTCATAAAGGAAACGGGTGTTTACATGAACGAGCTCTGGGAAATCCTAAGGACCTTTCTATGGACAGGGATGAGGTCAGGGCCTGAGACGGGTAGCATTTACATCTTTGATGTAACACATCTGAAAAAAAAAAAAGACCAGCATCGCTGGGTCTCAGAGTGTAAGAAATGAGGCTGGGGAAACACATGAGGCCTTGGTTTTTCAGTCTGTCCAGCATCTTTGGGAAACTATCACTCCTCCATTCTTAGTCCTTGAAATTTAGTTGGGGCTGAGTACTACCTTCTACTTCCAGGATTGGGCAACTGACCCAACCTTGACCTCTTACTTATTTCTCTCTCCATGTCCCGCCTCTGTCTGCAGCCACAATGTTTGTTATGGGAACAGCTATATCACCTAAGCAGCACCAGTAAGAACCATCCTTAGGATGGTTCAGGTGCTGTCATGGAAAAGTTCTTTCTGATTATAGATATATCTAATTAGCTGGGCCTGGTAACCCTTGGGGTATCAGGGATATTCCTTAAGGAGAGCCTAAGAATGCAACCTCACAGAAGAAAGCATTATTAGAAGATTTGAAAAAAAAAAGTAAAACACACCTAGATGGTATTATTAGGGATTGTGTCTAGGGATATAGTCATAAATAAAATCAACCAAATGCTTAAGTTTTCCATTTTAGGAGCCTTGCATTTTCTTGTTTTGTCTAAGTTAGTTTGAGTTGGACTGTTCTCATTTGCAACCTAAAGGAATACATATAGGGCATGTTCCTCTAGGCCAGGGTAAGGATATGAACCTTTTTCCCAACAGCAATGAGAAATTATTGAAGGGTTTAAGCAAGAGACATGCTCAGGTTTGTGTTTCAAAGAGACCATGCTGGCTGCACAGTGGAGAGCATATGTCAGAGGGCCAGCAATAGTGAGAGTAACAGGTGATTAGGTAATCTAGATGACAGAGGTGAGTAGCGTGGATTTGAGTAGTGGAGCTCACATTGGAGAAAATAACACACATTAGATAGATATTTAGGGTATACAATTAATGTATTAATGAACTAAGGATGGAAATTAAGAAGGAGAGAGTTGTTAAGAATCACTCCTAAGTTTCTGGCTTGGGAAAGTGGTTGAATTAGAGAGTTGCTCAAGGAAAAATAGAGCAACCTTTAAGAATAACAAGTGTGGAAGTGATGGAAAGATCATGAGTTCACTTTTTAATACACTATATTTGTGGTGCCTTTATCACATTCACATGGAAATTTCATTTAGGTAGCTGGAAAGTTGGACCCAAGTTTCAGTGAAGAGCTCTGGACGGGAGATGTACATTTGCAAGTCATCTGTGAATTGATGGGAATTTAATTCATGGGCACTTACAAGATCAGAGAGTAAAAGGTTAAGAGTGAGTAGAGAAGAGGCCTGGGGCTAGGCCTTGGGGATATATTGGGCCCAATATTTAATGGTTAAGTAGAAAAGAATGAGTCTGCAAATGAAGATAGAGAAAGGGCAACCAGAGAGGTAGGAGGAAATCAAGGAGACCTTTGTACCAACTAAGGCAGGAGAAAAGTGTTTCAGGATCCTGTGGTCAGCATTGCTGATGGCTGCTGACAGGTCTAATAAGCTGAGAACTGAGAAATACTAATCAGATTTAGCAACATGCATGCCACTGGTGACCTTAGGACTCATTTCAGTAGTGTGATAGGAGCAAGAGTCAGATGGGGTGGGTTGAGGAGTGAATGAGGAGTAAGGAAATGGAGACAGCTTATCATAAATAATGCTTTCAAGCCAGTAAGCCCTTCACATGCAGTAGTGAACTACCAGAAGCTAAATACATGCTTGGCAAATGAGATTTGGGGTTAGATTTGCCTAAATCTCTCAGAATCAAGAGACAGGTATGCCTGGCTCTCTATCCATGGTACACTTATGTTCAGTCAACATTTATTAAGCATATACCCCATGTTAGGCTCTGGGTTATAAAGGTGCACAAGACTTGGGTCTTGGCTTTGAAGAACTGTCGTATAGATGGGGAGATAGACTTGCAAAGACAGTGGTCTAATTCAACATGGTAATGCAGTGAAGGTATACAGAGGAGATAGTCCTGAGGGGGAACAGCAAAGGCCTCCTGGAGGAGGTGACAGCTGAACCAAGTCTTGAAGTGTATGTGGGATTTAAGTTTATCCTTGTGGAAATACAGCTCTTCCATACATGGAGACAATCCATAAAATATGGACATCAATACAATTAGCCTTCATGCACCCAAGGAATAAGTGTATAGAAAACCAGAAGTCAGTTTACTTACACTCATCACATGGCCTGACCACCACTAGTTGGCTCTATATGCACTGAAAAAAGGAAAAAGCAAAGCTGTTAGGTGTATATTGAAAATAATCTCTCCTAGATTTCTTATCTCCATGGGGTTTCAGAATGAAATATATCAGCTCCACAGGGAAGCCCCTGACAGATGGGAACCTATTTAACAAGCCATGGAAAATGAATAGTTTGGCTCTGAAAAGGACCACAAAGTCAGAGAAAAATCTATTCTCAGCGATGTGGGTGTTGGCAGGACCCAATGACCCACATTCAGAAAAATTTGTCTATTAATTAGGGCAGGTGGTTCCATCCCAGAAGGCTCTGCCTAGCAACTGTAACCAAGAGCATCTGCAACTTCAGTCCTTTGAAAGAACTTCAGTGTGAGGAATCATAGCGGAGTGGATAGTAGCAAGAGAAGTCTCTGAATTTGAGCCTGATTGCTCTATCTGTGCCCCTATTTTTGCTTCACCCAGATGAGTAGTTTCTGATAGCTCAACAGATCTCCAAGACGGAATCTCTCTCCCCCAACAAACTTAAACTCTGTGTGGCCTTTTCATCTGACCCTTGAACACCAGCGTTGGATGGTTTCAAATAAGGATATTAAAACAATGTTTGAGGGTCATTACAGGATGCTTGAGACATGGAACAGGTACAATGGAGATTTTCATACACTCTTGGCTTACCATTTGTTTGATTCAATTCATTCATTCATTTAACAAATATTTATTTCACATATTTCATAGACGAGGGGCACAATATTGAACAAAACAGAGTACCTCTGCTCAAAAACTTAAAATCTATGTGAGGAAATCAATAAAGTCATTTCAGTACAGTGAGATAATTGCTACCATAAGGAGCTTTAAATGTAGGGGGCTGTAAGTACAGGGAGCCCTGGGAAGAGGTAGGCAACCCAATCTTTGAAGAATCCTGGAAGGCTGATGGGGGAGTTAACCTGTAAGGAAAATTAAGATTCATGCTGAGGAAAAAGGAGATGGTGGTGTTCTAAGAAGTGCTAACAACAGGTATCAAGGCAGCAGACATGAGCAGGGCATCTTTATTGAATGACTAATGGCTTGAGATTGAGAGAGCTAAAATAGGAGTATAAGAATCGAGATGGAGAGGTTAGCAGGGGCTAGATCATGTAGGGTCTCAAATGCCATGCTAAGGAGCTACAGTGTTACCCTCTAGGTAGTCAAAGAACAGTTGTTTTTTTTTTGTTTTTTCTTTCATTTTTTTTTTAATTGAAGTATAGTTGATTTACAATGTCATGTTAGTTTAAGGTTTATAGCACACTGATTCAGCTATACATACATACATATATTCATATCTATGCATATATGAATATATATGTATATTTTTTCATATTATTTTCCCTTATAAGTTATTACAAAATATTGAGTACAGTTCCCTGTGCTATATGGTAGGTCCTTGTTGGTTATCTTATCTATTTCATTTATAGTAGTGTGTATGTTAATCCCAAACTTCTAATTTATACTCCCCCTTCCGCTTTAGCAACCATAAGTTTGTTTTCTATATCTATGGGTCTATTTCTGTCTTGTAAATAAGTTCATTTGTATCCTTTTTTTTTTTTTCAGATTCCACATGTAAGCAATATCATGTCATATTTGTATTTCTCTGTCTGGCGTACTTCACTTAGTATGATAATCTCTAGGTCCATAGAACAGTTTTAACTGGAAAGGAAAACATGCTCATGTTTGTACTTTGGAAAATATTCCCTAATCACTAATTCATTCATATTAAGAAAAGACATATGAAGCCTCTGTTTAGGCCAGGCTCTGGGCTGAGCTCTGGGACTTACAGTGGTGTGCAAAGCAGGCATAATCCCTGCCCTTGTAGAATTTATAAGTAAGATAGACATTACACAAGTGATTTAAAGGGTTGAAAACATATCAGTGTGAGACATGAATAGATGGAGAATTGAAGCAGGGAGGCAACTTAGAGTCCACTTGTAGTAAATCAGACGGAAGATGGTGGTGGCTTACACCAAGGCAGAGAGTGGACTTGGGAGGGATGAATTGATTCCAGAGATTGTTGTAGCGGTAGAGGTCATAAGACAGCTGAGATCTCCTGGTGACCATAACTTCCCCTGATGGAATGACATGACAGGGCTCAGTGTGTTTCGTGGAGGAAAAGGAACCTATTCAAATTTTGCAAATCAGTTTGGAGAGATCTGTCAATATATCGTAGCCTCGGACAGAAGATCACTCGTCATAGCCAGTTTCTGGGCAGCTAATATGAAGAAGGATTAGTACAGGTTGAGATGCAAAAGTCTATTTACAATTTCATATTTGTGTTCTTTCATGGGCCAGAGCTCCTGCAGGTGTAGATTTTTCTTCTATTTTTAACTCATGGCCGGAGATTTTTTTTCCCCCAAGATAGTGCTATATTTTAAATTAAATATTTAATTATGAATATCTCAAACACATAAAAACAGGCAGGAAATAATGTAACAGACCTATGGAGCCATCACTAATATTTCAAAAAGTTAACTTTGTGTCATATTTGCTTTAGGCATCTCTCTTAAACAGTTAAGATGTAATTAAATCATGATTGCTCTCTTCAACATCCTGAATATCTCAGAGGAAACAATCACTGCAAGTTGGTGAATGTCATGCCATATACTTCAACATTTACTTGACGTGGATGTATCCACAAACAACACATAGTCTATTTTAAAATCTTACAGAAATTATATCATACTTGATCATTTTTCTACCTTGTATTCTTCAATCAAAATGTTGCTCTTCAGATTTCTCTTTGTTGATAAAAGTGGATTCTGTTCATTTATTCTAATAACAGTATATATCCCACTGCACTGATAATCAGAGTTTATAGATCTGTTTCCTTTACTGAGACACAGTAAATTTCTCCCTATTCTTTCACTTGCATGAAAGTTTCTCTGTGATAGCTATCGAAAATCAGAATTGCTGGTCTGCATCCTCATCAATACTTGGTGATCCATCTAGTTACTTTTTATTTTTAACATCTTTATTGGAGTATAATTGCTTTACAATGGTGTGTTGGTTTCTGTTGTATAACAAAGTGAATCAGCTATATGTGTACATACATCCGCATATCTCCTCCCTCTTGCATCTCCCTCCCTCCAACCCTCCCTATCCCACCCCTCTAGGTGGTCACAAAGCACCGAGCTGATCTCCCTGTGCTATGCGGCTGCTTCCCACTAGCTATCTATTTTACATTTGGTAGTGTATATATGTCCATGCCACTCTCTCACTTCGTCCCAGCTTACCCTTCCCCCTCCCTGTGTCCTCAAGTCCATTTTCTACATCTGGGTCTTTATTCCTGTCCTGCCCCTAGGTTCTTCATAACAATTTTTTTAACATCTTTATTGGAGTATAATAATGCTCTAGTAGGTCTGTGTTTTATTCCCATCCTACCCCTAGTCTCTTCATGACATTTTTCTTTTTCCTTAGATTCCATATATATGTGTTAGCATACGGTATTTGTTCTCTCCTTCTGACTTACTTCACTTTGTATGACAGACTCCAGGTCCATCCACCTCACTACAAATAAGTCAGTTTCATTTCTTTTTATGGCTGAGTAATATTCCATTGTATA
>NC_041224.1:85705115-85707641 GCF_002837175.3 Physeter macrocephalus
CAGCCGCCCCGCGGCATGTGGGATCCTCCCGGACCGGGGCGCGAACCCGGTTCCCCTGCATCGGCAGGCGGACGCGCAACCACTGCGCCACCAGGGAAGCCCCTATTTTTAGTTTTTTAAGGAACCTCCATACTGTTCTCCATAGTGGCTGGATCAATTTACATTCCCACCAACAGTGCAAGAGGGTGCCCTTTTCTCTACACCCTCTCTGGCACTTATTGTTTGTAGATTTTTTGATGATGGCCATTCTGACTGGTGTGAGGTGATACCTCATTGTAGTTTTGATTAGCATTTCTCTAATGATTAGTGATGTTGAGCATTCTTTCATGTGTTTGTTGGCTATCTGTATATCTTCTTTGGACAAATGCCTATTTAGATGTTCTGCCCATTTTGGGAGGGTTGTTGTTTTTTTTTGATATTGAGCTGCATGAGCTCCTTGTATATTTGGGGAATTAATCCTGTGTCAGTTGCTTCATTTGCAACTATTTTCTCCCATACTAAGGGTTGTCTTTTTTATGGTTTCCTTTGCTGTGCAAAAGCTTTTAAGTTTCATTAGGTCCCATTTGTTTATTTTTGTTTTTATTTCCATTTCTCTAGGAAGTTGGTCAAAAAGGATCTTGCTGTGATTAATGTCATAGGGTGTTCTGCCTATTTTTTCCTCTAAGAGTTTTACAGTGTCTGGCCTTACTTTTAGGTTTTTAATACATTTTGAGTTTATTTTTGTGTATGGTGTTAGGGAGTGTTCTAATTTTCACTCTTTTAAATGTAGCTGTCCTGTTTTCCCAGAACCACTTATTGAAGAGGCTGTCTTTTCTCCATTGTATATTCTTGGCTCCTTTATCAAAATTAAGGTGACCACATGTGTGTGGGTTTATCTCTGGGCTTTCATCCTGTTCCATTGATCTATATTTCTGTTTTTATTACAATACCATACTGTCTTGATTACTGTAGCTTTGTAGTATAGTCTGAAGTCCAGGAACCTGATTCCTCCAGCTCCATTTTTCTTTCTCAAGATTGCTTTGGCTATTCACGGTCTTTTGTGTTTCCATACAAATTGTGAAATTTGTTGTTCTAGTTCTGTGAAAAATGCCATTGGTAGTTTGATAGGGATTGCATTCAGTCTGTAGATTGCTTTGGGTAGTATAGTCATTTTCACAATGTTGATTCTTCCAATCCAGTAACATGGTATATCTCTCCATCTGTTTGTATCATTTTTACTTTCTTTCATCAGTATCATATATATTTCTGTAAACAGGTCTTTTGTCTCCTTAGGTAGGTTTATTCCTAGGTATTTTATTCTTTTTGTTGCAGTGGTAAATGGGAGTGTGTCCTTAAATTCTCTTTCTGATATTTCATCATTGGTGTTTAGGAATGCAACAGATTTCTGTACATTAAATTTTGTATCCTGCTACTTTACCAAATTCATTGATTAGCTCTAGTAGTTTTCTGGTAGTGTCTTTAAGATTCTCTATGTGTGTATCGTGTCATCTGCAAACAGTGACAGCTTTACTTCTTCTGTTTCAATTTGGATTCCTTTTGTTTCTTTTCTTCTCTGATTGCTGTGGCTAAAACTTCCAAACCTATTTGAATAACGGTGGTGAGAATGGACAACCTTGTCTAGTTCCTGATCTTAGTGGAAATGGTTTCAGTTTTTCACCATTGAGAATGATGTTGGCTGTGGATTTGTCATATATGGCCTTTATTATGTTGAGGAAAGTTCCCTCTATGCCTACTTTCTGGAAAGTTTTTATTATAAATGAGTGTTGAATTTTGTTGAAAGCTTTTTCTGCCCCTATTGAGGTGATCATATGGTTTTTATTATTCAGTTTGTTAATATGGTGTATCACATTGATTGATTTGTATATATTGAAGAATCCTTGCATTCCTGGGATAAACCACACTTGATCATGGTGTATGATCCTTTTAGTGTGCTGTTGGATTCTGTTTGCTAGTATTTTGTTGAGGATTTTTGCATCTGTGTTCATCAGTGAGGTTGACGTGTAGTTTTCTTTCTTTGTGACATCTTTGTCTGGTTTTGGTATCAGGGTGATGGTGGCCTTGTAGAATGATTTTGGGAGTGTTCCTCCCTCTGCTGTATTTTGGAAGAGTTTGAGAAGGATAGGTGTTAGCTCTTCTCTAAATGTTTCATAGAATTCGCCTGTGAAGCCATCTGGTCCTGGGCTTTTGTTTGCTGGAAGATTTTTAATCACAGTCTCAATTTCAGTGCTTGTGATTGGTACGTTTATATTTTCTTTTTCTTCCTGGTTCACTATCAGATGGTTGTGCTTTTCTAAGAATTTGTCCATTACTTCCAGGTTGTCTATTTTATTGGCATATAGATGCTTGTAGTAGTCTCTTAAGATCCTTTGTCTTTCTGTGGTGTCAGTTGTAACTTCTTCTTTTTCTTTTCTAATTTCATTGCTTTGAGTCCTCTCCCTTTTTGTTCTTGATGAGTCTGGCTAAAGCTTTATCAATTTTGTTTATCTTCTCAAAGAACCAGATTTTAGTTTCATTGATCTTTGGTAT
>NC_041224.1:85707790-85708953 GCF_002837175.3 Physeter macrocephalus
TTCCATGAGCACTTGAGAAGAAAGTGTATTCTGTTGTTTTTTGATGGAATGTCTTATAAATATCCATTAAGTCCATCTTGTTTAATGTATCATTTAAAGCTTGTGTTTCCTTATTTATTTTCATTTTGGATGATCTATTCATTGGTGAAAGTGGGGTGTTAAATTCCCCTACTATGATTGTGTTACTGTCAATTTCCCCATTATGGCTGTTAGCATTTGCCTTATGTATTGAGGTGCTCCTATGTTCGGTGCATAAATATTTATGCATAAATATTTATTTATGCATAAATATTTATTTCAGTGTATAAATATTTGTAAATATTTACAATTGTTATATCTTCTTATTGGATTGATCCGTTGTTCATTATGTAGTGTTCTTCTTTGTCTATTGTAATAATCTTTATTTTAAAGTCTATTTTGTCTGATATGAGAATTGCTACTCCAGCTTTCTTTTGATTTCCATATGCATGGAATATGTTTTTCCATCCCCTCACTTTCAGTCTGTTTGTGTCCCTAGGTCTGAAGTGGGTCTCTTGTAGACAGCATATGTATGGTTCTTGTTTTTTTTTATCCATTCAGCCAGTCTATGTCTTTTGGTTGGAGCATTTAGTCCATTTACATTTAAGGTAATTATCGATATGTATGTTCCTATTACCATTTGCTTAATTGTTTTGGGTTTGTTATTGTAAGTCTTTTCCTTCTCTGGTGTTTCCTGCCTAGAGAACTGCCTTAAGCATTTGTTGTAGAGCTGGTTTGGTGGTGCTGAATTTTCTTAGCTTTTGTTTGTCTATAAAAGTTTTAATTTCTCCGTTGAATCTGAAATGAGATCCCTGCTGGGTAGAGTAATCTTGGTTGTAGGTTCTTCCCTTTCATCACTTTAAATATGTCCTGCCACTCTCTTCTGGCTTGCAGAGTTTCTGCTGAAAGATCAGTTGTTAAACCTATGGGGATTCCTTTGTATGTTATTTATTGTTTTTCCCTTGCTGCTTTTAATATTTTTTCTTCTTATTTAATTTTTGATAGTTTGATTAACTATCTTGTCTTGTTTTGGCATGTTTCTCCTTGGATTTATCCTGTATGGGACTCTCTGTGCTTCCTGGACTTGATTGACTATTTCCTTTCCTATATTAGGGAAGTTTTCAGCTATAATCTCTTCAAATATT